>NC_074704.1:11559714-11719714 GCF_029448725.1 Salvelinus fontinalis | reverse complement strand
CCTAACATAATGACGATGGCTTAACATAATGACACTCTTGCTGCCTTCTGAAATTATGAAACAGTTCTCTAAGAAATACTTAGCCAATTTTCTCTCTCTCTCTCTCTCTCTCTCTCTCTCTCTCTCTCTCTCTCCCTCTCCCTCTCCCTCTCCCTCTCCCTCTCTCTCTCCCTCTCCCTCTCCCTCTCTCTCTCTCTGTCTCTCTCTCTCTCCCTCTCTCTCTCTCTCTCTCTCTCCCTCTCTCTCTCTCTCTCTCTCTCTCTCTCTCTCTCTCTCCCTCTCTCTCTCTCCCTCTCTCCCTCTCCCTCTCCCTCTCCAACCCCAGGTGAGGACAGAGTCATCAGAAATGAACTATACCTGTGTGTTCTGGCGTGTCCATGAAGAGGGAGGGGCGTGGTCAAGGCGTGGCTGTACCAAAGTCACATCTAACGCTACACACACCGTGTGTTCCTGTACCCACCTAAGCAGCTTTGCTGTTCTCATGGCCCTCTACCCTGTACAGGTATGATGGTGTATTTTGTCCTCCCACACCAAACGCGATCACGACACGCAGGTTAAATATCAAAATACACTCTGAACCAATTACATTCATTTGGGGACAGGTCTAAAATCATTAAACCTTTATGACAATTTAGCTAGCTAGCTTGCACTTGCTAGCTAACTTGTCCTATTTAGTTAGCTTGCTGTTGCTAGCTAATTTGTCCTGGGATATAAACATTGAGTTGTTATTTTACCTGAAATGCACAAGGTCCTCTACTCCAACAATTAATCCACACATAAAATGGTCACCTGAATAGTTTCTAGTCATCTCTCCTACTTCTAGGCTTTTTCTTCTCTTGACTTTATATTGCAATTGGCAACTTTCATAAATTAGGTGCATTACCGCCACTGACCTCGTTCGTCTTTCAGTCACCCACATGGGGATAACCAATGAGGAGATGGGTACGTGCTTCTATAAACCAATGAGGAGATGGGAGAGGCAGGACTTGCAGTACGATCTGCGTCACAAATAGAATTGACTTTTATTTTAGCCCTTAGCAACGCAGACGCTCGTTGGCGCGCGCGAGCAGTGTGGGTGCAATAATTGAATAATATAGATTTCTACATTTATTTTGCAACTCTCGCCCACGCGACACGAGTGGAGTAGTCAGCCTGTAAGATCGAATCATCCAACACCGACTCTGACACTCGTCGGATGTGACAGGCCTTGCAAACCATTACAGACTACAAAGGGAAGCAAACCCGAGAGCTGCCCAGTGACACGAGCATCCCAGACAAGCTAAACCACTTCTATGCTCGCTTCGAGGCAAATACCGCTGAAACATGCATGAGAGCACCAGCTGTGCCGGAAGACTGTTTGATCACGCTCTCCGCAGCCAATGTGAGTAAGACCTTTAAACAGGTCAACATTCACAATGCCGAAGGGCCAGACGAATTACCAGGACGTGTAATGTGAGCATGCGCTGACCAAATGGCAAGTGTCTTCACTGACATTTTCAACTTCACTCTGTCCGAGTCTGTAATACCAACATGTTTTAAGTAGACCACCAGAGTGCCTGTGCCCAAGAACACAAAGATAACTTGCCTAAATGACTACCAACCCGTGGCACTCACGTCTGTAGCCATAAAATGCTTTGATAGGCTGGTCATGGCTAACATCAACATCATCATCCCAGAAACCCTAGTCCCACTCCAATTTGCATGCCGCCCCAACAGATCCACAGATGATGCAATCTCTATTGCACTTCACACTGCCCTTTCCCACATGAACAAAATGAACACCTATGTGAGAATGCTATTCATTGACAACAGCTCAGCGTTCAACACCATTGTGCCCTCAAAGCTCATCAATAAGCTAAGGACCCCGGGACTCAACACCTCCCTCTGCAACTGGATCCTGGACTTCCTGATGGGCTGCCCCCAGGTGGTATGGTAGGAAACAACACATTCGCCACGCTGATCCTCAACACAGGGGCCCCTCAGGGGTGCGTGCTCAGCCTCCTCCTGTACTCCCTGTTCACTCATGACTGCACGGCCAGGCACGACATCATCATAACATTTTGCCGATGACACAACAGTGGTAGACCTGATCACCGACAAAGACAGATAGCCTATAGGGAGGTCAGAGACCTGGCCTTGTGATGCCAGGACAACGACCTCTCCCTCAACGTGATCAAGACAAAGGAGATGATTGTGGGCTACAGGAAAAAGAGGACCGAGCACGCCACCAGTCTTAACGACGGGTCTGTAGTGGAGCACGATGAGAGCTTCAAGTTCCTTGGTGTCCACATCACCAACAAACTAACATGCACACATGCACACCAAGACAGTCGTGAAGAGAGCACGACAAAACCTATTCCCCCTCAGGAGACTGAAAAGATTTGGCATGGGTCCTCAGATCCTCAAAAGGTTCTACAGCTGCACCATCGAACGTATCCTGACTGGCTGCATCACTGCCTGGTATGGCAACTGCTCGGCCTCCGAACGCAAGGCACAACAGAGGGTAGTGCGAATGGCCCAGTACATCACTGGGGCCAAGCTTTCTGCCATCCGGGACCTCTATACCAGGCAGTGTCAGAGGAAGGCCCCAAACATTGTTAAAGACTGTTTAGCTCCAAAAGGCTTCTAAACAGCTTCTACCCCCAAGCCATAAGACTCCTGAACATCTAATCGAATGGCTACCTAGACCATTTGCTGCCCCCCCCCCCCCTCTTTACACCATTGCTACTCTCTGTTGCTATCATCTATGCATAGTCACTTTAATAACTCTACCTTCACGTACATTCTACCTCAACTAACTGGTTCCCCCGCACATTGACTCTGTACCGGTGCCCCCCTGTATATAGTCTCCACATTGACTCTGTACCGGTACCCACCTGTATATAGTCTCCACATTGACTCTGTACCGGTACCCCCCTGTATATAGTCTCCACATTGACTCTGTACCGGTACCCATCTGTATATAGTCTCCACATTGACTCTGTACCGGTACCCCCCTGTATATAGTCTCCACATTGACTCTGTACCGGTACCCATCTGTATATAGCCTCCACATTGACTTTGTATCGGTACCCACCTGTATATAGCCTCCACATTGACTCTGTACCGGTACCCCCCTGTATATAGTCTCCACATTGACTCTGTATCGGTAGCCACCTGTATATAGTCTTCACATTGATCAGTCCAATCAAAGCCACTGTACATATAACGTGACTTGACGTCATTTTATCTGTGGCCAATGACCTTGAGCCTTCTTGGAAGGACACTTGTAGTATAACTCTGTGGCAGGACCCAAAGGGCTGACATGTTGGATGTCTACCATTTACATTACATTTAAGTCATTTAGCAAACGCTCTCATCCAGAGCGACTTACAAATCTACCCTTACTAAGGACTTCAACTTGGCGATGACGTAGTGTTCCCATGAGTGACAGAACACTGAGCCAATCACGGCACAATGCTGCTATTTTCTGCTGCCTCGCCCCACCACCACAGAAAGCACTGAGCTAAGCTGAAACACCTGCATTTTGGAGCTGCATGACTTAAGAAAGATATATATTTTTTAATTGTTTGCAAACTGATATGTGACACGTATTTAATGGCAAAATAACATGCAAAACTGGCAAGATCCCAAAAACTGTATTTATATATATATTATTTATTGTATTATTTTTTTGTTGCAAAAAATGTTGGGTTCAAAACAGATGAATGACGGGTCACCACTGACGTTATATATTATGTAACCCCCTCCCTCCCTCCTTCCCCTCTCTCTCTCTCTCTCTCTCTCTCTCTCTGTCTCTCTAGGATACCTTTGAGCTGCGTCTGTTGACGTGGCTGGGTCTGTCGGTGTCTGTGGTGTGTCTGTTGCTGTGCATCCTGACTTTCTGGCTGTGTCGGTCCATCCAGGGGACACGCACCACCATCCACCTCCACCTCTGTGTCTGCCTCTTCATCGCTGACCTTGTCTTCCTCACCGGCATCTCTCACACACAGAGCAAGGTGGGTATAGCGATGTGGGGAGTGTGTGTATGTGTTTGTGTGTGTGTCAATCTGACCATCAAGGTATATATAGCAATTTATCTTTATAATATTTTCCTTGTCACTTTGAAGATTTGGTGTTGCTCCCCCCCAAGGATCTTGTACCCCTTTGTATACCCAGGATTACAAACAAATAACTAAAAATAGCCCTTTTTACATCCAGTCAGTTCTAAGTTTTTGAATATTCAATTTTACTTTCATCTCTCCTCCTCCCCTCCCCTTCTCCTCCTCTCCCCTCCCCTCCTCTCCTCTCCTTTCCACCCCTTCTCCACCTCTCCCCTCCTCTCCTCTCCTCCACCCTGTCCCCCCTGTCCTCTCCTCTCCTTCCTCCTCTCCTCCCCCTGTCCTCTCCTCTCCTCCCCCTGTCCTCTCCACTCCTACTCCCTGTCCTCTCCACTCCTCCCCCTGTCCTCTCCACTCCTACTCCCTGTCCTCTCCACTCCTCCCCCTGTCCTCTCCACTCCTACTCCCTGTCCTCTCCACTCCTCCTCTCCTCTCCTCTCCTCTCCACTCCTACTCCCTGTCCTCCTCTCCTCTCCTCTCCTCTCCTCTCCTCTCCTCTCCTCTCCTCTCCTCTCCTCTCCTCTCCTCTCCTCTCTCAGGGAGGATGTAGGGTTGTAGCAGGTCTCCTCCACCTGTTCTTCCTAGGATCCTTCAGTTGGATGTTGTTAGAGGGGGTTCAGCTCTACCTCATGGTGGTCCTGGTCTTCAACACTACCATAAGGTATTGGATATATTTACTCTATGGTTATACATTATTATGTCTTAGTATATATTTAGAGTATATATTTGTATTTATTTCTTTATTATACATTTATGTTATATTCATTTAGATACGTAATGTGTGTATTTATATTATTTCCTAATCTATTATATATTTTCATTATGTACACTACAGTTCAAAAGTTTGGGGTCACTTAGAAATGTCCTTGTTTTTGAAAGAAAAGCACATTTTTTGTCCATTAAAATAACATCAAATTGATCAGAAATACAGTGTAGCCTTCATTTTTCAGAACAAGAATAGACTGATGAGTTTCAGAAGAAAATGATTTGTTTCTGGCCATTTTGAGCCTGTAATCGAACCCACAAATGCTGATGCTCCAGATACTCAACTAGTCTAAAGGCCAGTTTTATTGCTTCTTTAATCAGAACAACCATTTTCAGCTGTGTTAACATAATTGCAAAAGGGTTTTCTAATGATCAATTAGCCTTTTAAAATGATAAACTTGGATTAGCTAACACAACGTGACATTGGAACACAGAAGTGATGGTTGCTGATAATGGGCCTTTATACGCCTATGTAGATATTACATAAAAAATTAGCCGTTTAAACCTGCAACAGGCATTTACAACATTAACAATGTCTACACTGTATTTCTGATCAATTTGATGTTATTGTAATGGACAATGTTTTTATTTTCTTTCAAAAACAAGGACATTTCTAAGTGTTGAACGGTAGTGTGTGTCTTACTACTTTATTTTATCTCTTATCTACCTTGGTGTGTTACCTTTTCTTTTAACTGCTATTTTATTAACCTGTCTAGGATCAGCGTGGCGCTAGCGGCACACCCCCCCCCCCCCCCCACTGAAAAACCAGTGCTGCGAAATTCAAAAAAAATATTTTTTTAAAATATTTAACTTTCACACATTAAAGTCCAATACAGCTAATGAAAGACACAGATCTTATGAATCCAGTCAACATTTCCGATTTTTAAAATGTTTTACAGGGAAGACACAATATGTAAAGATGTACATCTATTACCTAAAAACACATTAGCATAATCCACCATCTTTTATTTGTCCACCAACACCAGTAGCCATCACCAATTCGGCTAAACTAAGATATTTATAGCCCCTAACCAACAAAAAAACTCATTAGATGACAGTCTGATAACATATTTATGGTATGGGATAGGTTTTGTTAGAAAAAAGTGCATATTTCAGGTAGATGGCATAGTTTACAATTGCACCCACCATCACAAATGGACTAGAATAATTACAATGAGCAACGTGTTTACCTAACTACTAATCATCAAACATTTCGTAAAAATACACAGCATACACGAATCGAAAGACACAGATCCTGTGAATACAGACAATATTTCAGATTTTCTAAGTGTCTTACAGCGAAAACACAATAAATCATTATATTAGCTTAGCACATAGCAATTAGCAGCCCAGCATTGATTCTAGCCAAAGTGAGCGATAAAAGTCAACATCGCCAAAAGATATTAATTTTTTCACTAACCTTCTCAGAATTCTTCCGATGACACTCCTGTAACATCACATTACAACATGCATATACAGTTTGATCGAAAATGTTTATATTTAGCCACCAAAATCATGGTTAGACAATGTGAAATGTAGCTCAGCTGGTCAGAAAATGTCCTTGCGCCACTTAGACAGTGATCTACTCTTATACATAAATACTCATAAACGTGACTAAAAAATATAGGGTGGACAGGGATTGATAGACAATTTAATTCTTAATACAATTGCGTTATTACATTTTTTAATTTATCCTTACTTTTCAATACAGTTTGCGCCAAGCGAAGCTACGTCAAAAAACATGGCGTCCTAAGCCACTAAAATGTTTCGACAGAAACACGATTTATCATAATAAAAATGTCCTACCTTGAGCTGTTCTTCCATCAGTATCTTGGGCAAAGGATCCTTTCTTGGGAGAAATCGTCTTTTGGTGGAAAGCTGTCCTCTTGCCATGTGGAAATGTCAACTGCGTTCGGGATGAACTGAAAAGCGTGCCCAACTTTTCACATCGTTGCAAAAATAAATGTCCCAAAATCGCACTAAACGGATATAAATTGCTATAAAACGCTGTAAATTAACTACTTTATGATGTTTGTAACTCCTATAACGAGTGAAAAGATGACCGGAGAAATATAACAGGCTAAACTAACGCTTGGAACAGGAGAGGGTCGGTGTCTTCCACGCGCGTTACGCAGCTCCCAAAGAATGACTAGCTTCAGAGTTTTTTCATTTGTAGGGCCTGTGAACGCGCAATCGAGCCCGTTGGAATCGTCATCACGTAAAGGCATCCAGGGGAAGACGTAAGAAGTGTCCGTATAGTCATAGCAACGACAGTGCCCTTTTAACTGACTTCAGAAAAGTGGCCAACATTTCTCAAATCTGACTCCATGTCAGGGAAATTGCTGTAGAATGGGCTCTGTTCCACTTAGAGACAAAATTTCAACTCCTATAGAAACTATAGACTGTTTTCTATCCAATAATAATAATAATATGCATATTGTACGATCAAGGATTTTGTGGGAAGCCGTTTAAAAAATTAGCCACATTAGCATAAATAGTCTAAACAGCGCCCCCATCCCCAACAGGTTAACATCCTAACTTCTAGTCCTGACTAACAGGCAGTTTACTTTGGGCATGCTTTTCATCCGGATGTGAAAATACTGCCCCCTACCCAAGAGAGGTTCAACTCTTTGTTTCTTTTTCTTATTGTAAACCTCTGTACCTGTATTTTATGAAGCTCTTTGTTTCTTATTATTATTGTAAACCTCCGTACCTGTATTTTATGAACCTCTGTGATTCTTCTTCTTACTGTAGACCTCTGTACCTGTATTTTATGAACCTCTGTGATTCTTCTTCTTACTGTAGACCTCTGTACCTGTATGCTGTGGGATATGGCCTGCCACTGGTTGTTGTCATCATCTCTGCTATCACCTACCCAGATGGATACGGTACCACACAACAGTGAGTACAGTGTGTCTGAGTCTCTAACTCTGTGTGTGTGTGTGTCTGAGTCTCTAACTCTGTGTGTGTCTGAGTCTCTAACTCTGTGTGTGTGTGTGTGTGTGTGTGTGTGTGTGTGTGTGTGTGTGTGTGTGTGTGTGTGTGTGTGTGTGTGTGTGTGTGTGTGTGTGTGTGTGTGTGTGTGTGTGTGTGTGTGTGTGTGTGTGTGTGTGTGTGTGTGTGTGTGTGTGTGCGTGCGTGCGAGAGAGAGAGAGAGAGAAAGATAAAGAGAGTTGCGTGTGTCCCAAATAAATAACCTGTCAGCTGCTGGTTGTCTCTGGAGAGAAGTTTTATTAAACATAATTATAACATGTAAATAACACCAGATAACATAATTCCAACTTTAATATAACCTTATTCTAACTATTTCCACTCTGTGTGTAATCTGTTGGTTGTCTCCAGAGAAAGATCCTTGATTGAACCTAACTTAAAGTTAACACAACATAACAGAAATATAACATGTACTTAACCTAAATCTAATGTTATCCTCTCTGTCAGCTGTTGGTTGTCTCTGGAGAGAGGATTCATCTGGAGTTTCTTCGGCCCAGTGTGCACCATCATCATCCTCAACGCTTTCATCTTCATCATCACTGTTTGGAGGCTGGCCCAGAAGTTCTCGAGTCTCAACCCTGACCTCTCCAACCTAAACAAGATCAAGTAAGGAGTGTGTGTGTGTGTGTGTGTGTGTGTGTGTGTGTGTGTGTGTGTGTGTGTGTGTGTGTGTGTGTGTGTGTGTGTGTGTGTGTGTGTGTGTGTGTGTGTGTGTGTCAAAATAAAATGTAACAATTGACATTTTTTTCTTCTGCTGCTTACTGTATTGAAACCCCAAAATAAAAACAGTTTTATTGAAAGTCTCCCCTACGGCTGTAAACAAAGACTAGTCTTTCACGGAGAGGACATCCATCTCCAACATCTTAATGAATGACAGATACGAAAGCATTAACTGCAATGATACCATGTTATACATGTCATTCAACCAAGTTAATCTTTAAATCGATGTATAACACTTGTATGTTTTATGAATTTTTATAATGAGTATTTCTGTTTTTGAATTTGGCGCTCTGCAATTCCACTGGATGTTGGCCAGGTCCCACGTGAGATTAAAAACGTAACTTCTTGTTTAACCTGTCTAGGATCAGCGTGCCGCTAGCGGCACCCCCCCCCCCCCCCCCCCACTGAAAAACCAGTGCCGCGAAATTCAAAAAGAATATTTTTTTTAAATATTTAACTTTCACACATTAAAGTCCAATACAGCTAATGAAAGACACAGATCTTGTGAATCCAGTCAACATGTCCGATTTTTTAAATATTTTACAGGGAAGACACAATATGTAAAGATGTACATCTATTACCTAAAAACACATTAGCATAATCCACCATCTTTTATTTGTCCACCAACACCAGTAGCCATCACCAATTCGGCTAAACTAAGATATTTTTAGCCCCTAACCAACAAAAAAACTCATCAGATGACAGTCTGATAACATATTTATGGTATGGGATAGGTTTTGTTAGAAAAAAGTGCATATTTCAGGTAGATGGCATAGGTTACAATTGCACCCACCGTCACAAATGGAATAGAAAAACTACTTAGAGCAACGTGTTTACCTACTTACTAATCATCAAACATTTCGTAAAAATACACAGCATACACGAATCGAAAGACACAGATCCTGTGAATACAGACAATATTTCAGATTTTCTAAGTGTCTTACAGCGAAAACACAATAAATCGTTATATTAGCATAGCACATAGCACATAGCAGCCCAGCATTGATTCTAGCCAAAGTGAGCGATAACGTCAACATCGCCAAAAATATATTAATTTTTTCACTAACCTTCTCAGAATTCTTCAGATGACACTCCTGTAACATCATATTACACAATCCATATAGAGTTTGATCGAAAACGTTTATATTTAGCCACCAAAATCATGGTTAGACAATGTGAAATGTAGCTCAGCTGGTCAGAAAATGTCCTTGCGCCACTTAGACAGTGATCTACTCTTATACATAAATACTCATAAACGTGACTAAAAAATATAGGGTGGACAGGGATTGATAGACAATTTAATTCTTAATACAATTGCGGAATTACATTTTTTAATTTATCCTTACTTTTCAATACAGTTTGCGCCAAGCGAAGCTACGTCAAAAAACATGGCGTCCTAAGCCACTAAAATGTTTCGACAGAAACACGATTTATCATAATAAAAATGTCCTACTATGAGCTGTTCTTCCATCAGTATCTTGGGCAAAGGATCCTTTCTTGGGAGTAATCGTCTTTTGGTGGAAAGCTGTCCTCTTGCCATGTGGAAATGCTAACTGCGTTCGGGATGAACTGAAAAGCGTGCCCGGCTATTCACATCGTTTCAAAAATAAATGTCCCAAAATCGCACTAAACGGATATAAATTGCTATAAAACGCTTTAAATTAACTACCTTATGATGTTTTTAACTCCTATAACGAGTGAAAAGATGACCGGAGAAATATAACAGGCTAAACTAACGCTTGGAACAGGAGCGGCTCGGTGTCCTCCACGCGCGTTACGCACCAAGAAAAGACTTGCTAGCTACAGGGTTTTTTCATTTGTAGGGCCTGTGAACGCGCAATCGACCCCATTGGAATCGTCATCACGTAAAGGCATCCAGGGGAAGACGTAAGAAGTGTCCGTATAGTCATAGCAATAACAGTGCCCTTTTAACTGACTTCAGAACAGTGGCCAACATTTCTGAAATCTGACTCCATGTCAGGGAAATTGCTGTAGAATGGGCTCTGTTCCACTTAGAGACAACATTTCAACTCCTATAGAAACTATAGACTGTTTTCTATCCAATAATAATAATAATATGCATATTGTACGATCAAGGATTTTGTGGGAAGCCGTTTCAAAAATTACCCAATTAGCATAAATAGTCTCAACAGCGCCCCCATCCTCAACAGGTTAATCCAGCCGCTTTGTCAGATTTCAAAAAGGCTTTACGGCAAAAGCATACCATGCGATTATCTGAGGACAGCGCCCAGCACACAAAAGCATTAAAAACATTTTACAACCAGGCAGATGCGTCACGAAAGTCAGAAATAGCGATAAAATAAATCACTTACCTTTGAAGATCTTCCTCTGGTTGCAATCCAAAGGGTCCCAGTTACATCACAAATTGTCGTTTTGTTTGATAAAGTCCTTCTTTTTATCCCCAAAAAAGTCTGTTTAGTTTGCACGCTTCATTCAGTAATCCACCGGTTTGCCTCGTTCAAAATGCATACAAAATGAATCCCAAACGTTACCAATAAACTCCTCCAAACAAGTCAAACAACATTTCTAATCAATCCTCAAGTACCCTAATATGTAAATAAACGATCAAATTTAAGACGGAGAATAGTATGTTCATTACCGGAGATAAATTATGAAGTGCGCGCCCACACCGGAAAACGCTACAAACACTTCAGCTAAAATGGGAGCCACTTAGAAAAACTACAAATTCTAGCTCATTTTTTCCAAAAAACAACCCTGAAACTCTTTCTAAAGACTATTGACATCTAGTGGAAGCAATAGGAACTGCAATCTGGGAGGTTTTCCTTTTATATCCCTATAGACAGCCATAGTAATCAGTGCTGAGCTGAAAATAAAAATTCTGGATGGATTGTCCTCGGGTTTTTCGCCTCCCATATCAGTTTTGTTATACTCACAGACACTCACAAACTTTAGAGTGTTTTCTATCCAATACTACCATGCATATGCATATCCTAGAATCTGGGCCTGAGTAACAGGTAGTTTACTTTGGGCACCTCAGTCATCCAAACGTCCGAATACTGCCCCCTAGCCTTAAGAAGTTCTTTAAGTCTAATCTCTCTTCCTTCTGTAATACCAGACCTGCCACCCCTCTCCACACCACATTTTTCGGTCCATAAAGCAACCTTTGAATAAACTGAAACCGCAAAGCAGCAGTCCTACTAGCAAGATGTACAAGACCTTGTCCTTCCTCCTCTTTAGACAAATACAAAACACTTTGTGGAACCCAATGATAATTATCCCCCCAAAATATCTACCATAATTGCCTGTAACTTGGCCAGAAGGCCAGATTGGTGGCTCTAAAAATGACAACCGATGCCACAATGCAGAGGCAACCACATTATTAACAATAAGAGTGCACCCCCTATATGACGTAAGAGATAACAAGCAACGCCATCTAAACATCCTCCCTTCCACCATTTCAACCACCCCATTCCATTTTTTTTCTCCATTGTCTCCTCATCCCCTAGGTACTCTCCAATATACTTAAAACATAGGTGTTAATGTTCAACTCGGTCAAATGCCTTTTCCTGATCAATTGAAATTAGACCAGCATCCAACCTAATAGCTCCCTCAGCCTGTTGGACAAGGCCTTGGACAGGACATTATAATCAGTGCACATTAAGGCCACTGGCGTCCAGTTCTTCACCTCCCTAGGGTCACCCTTTCTTGGCAATAGGGTGAGGACAGTCCTTCTGCAGCTTAGCGGAAGTAACCCTCCAGTCAAACCATCGTTAACTGCTGCTAGCCAATCCTCTCCCAACATAGCCCCAAAAATACTTTAAAAAGTCAACAGGAAGCCCATCAGTGCCCTTCCATTTTCCATGCCTTTTAAGCTGCACCAGCGCTAGAGCTGCTACCGGGCTCTATGCGTTCATTCTCTGGACAATTTCGCACCAAGTACCCCTCTCTTCCAAACCCAAAGCATTTCATTGATTCAGTAGAAGCGTAGAACACATAATCAAACGCATCAATCTTGAAACTGAACGCTAAATTCAGTTCGTCAGTGTCCTTCTTTAAAATCATGTGCACTCGTCTCCTACGAGACACGACATGTTTCAACAAAGGCGATTTGCATCCAAAAATAAAAACAATTATTGTAGAAACAAGTTGTCCAAGACGAGATAACTCTCGCTCCAACACTTCTCTAACAACAGCGGGCAACGTTAGAAAGTCTAACTTTCTTCGCCAGATTCATGAGAGGGAACGCCGACGTCCGTGTCTCCCGCAACACAACACCACTCTCAACTATCGTATTCACCTTTTCAATACAATCTAACAATATTACTACAGCGCTATTCATCCTTGAGCCTGATTTTATGCGATCCCACCCAATGATAGTGCCCACCGCTAAACTACATTCTTCCACCGAACAACCTGTCTGCAGCGGGAATCTTCACCCCATGCAGCCGACTTAGTTTTTCAGACACCTCCACGAGTGGCCATTACAACCAGCCCCTCCCGCTGGTTACGCCTTGGAGAGAACCAACCTCAACGATCCCACCACCCCTATACGTGCTTAGTGATAGTGAGACAATATACCCTTAAAACAACTAAACTAATCAATATATATATATATATATATATACAGTGGGGAGAACAAGTATTTGATACACTGCCGATTTTGCAGGTTTTCCTACTTACAAAGCATGTAGAGGTCTGTAATTTTTATCATAGGTACACTTCAACTGTGAGAGACATTGTATGATTTTTAAGTAATTAATGGAGAGAGGAATGGAGAGAGAGACAGAGAGAGAGAGGAATGGAGAAATAAAGGGAATATTAGAACAGCCCAAAATCCTTGGTGTGTGAATGAATTAACTAATGCAATTCAGATTTTATTTGTGAAATAAAACTTCTAAAACTGTCTTTCTCCCCTTGTCTTCCCTCCCTTCCTCCCCCTCCACCCCTCCCATCCCTCCTCCCCTCCCCTCCCTTCTTCCCCTTATCTCCCTCCTCCTCCCTCCTCCCTCCCCCCCTCCTCCCCTCTCCCCTCCTCCCTCCTCCCCCCTCATCCCCTCCTCCTTCCCGTCCTCCCTCCTCCCTCCCCTCCTCCTCCCCTCTCCCCTCCCTCCTACTTCCCCTCCTCCCCCTCCTCCTCCCTCTCTCTCTCTCCAGGGTGTTCACAGTGACAGCAGTGGCCCAGCTGTGTGTGTTGGGTACTATGTGGATATTTGGAGTGTTCCAGTTTCAAGAGGAGGGGACAGTGGTCATGACATATCTCTTCACTATCCTCAACTCTCTACAGGGAGCACTGCTGTTCATCATGCACTGCCTACTGAACAAAACGGTATGGTGTGGTATGGTGTGTGTGTGTGTGTGTGTAGTGTGTAGTGTGTATGTGTGTAGTGTGTAGTGTGTAGTGTGTAGTGTGTAGTGTGTAACACTGTGCTCTGCTGCCCTCATCAGGTTAGAGAGGAGTATGGCAAGCTCCTGTCCTGTATCTGCACACCACAGAAGAAGAGATACTCGGAGTTCAGCACTACCAACCCTTCCTCTAGCCAATCCCAGGTACAAAGAGAGAGAGAGAGAGAGAGAGAGAGAGAGAGAGAGAGAGGAGAGAGAGGAGAGAGAGAGAGAGAGAGAGGACGAGAGAGAGGAGAGAGAGAGAGAGAGAGAGAGAGAGAGGAGAGAGAGAGATTGAGAGAGAGAGAGGAGAGAGAGGGAGAGGAGAGAGATTGAGAGAGAGAGGAGAGAGAGAGGAGAGAGTGAGAGAGAGAGAGGAGAGAGAGAGAGAGAGAGAGGAGGAGAGAGAGAGAGAGGGAGAGAGAGAGAGGAGGAGAGAGAGAGAGAGAGAGAGAGAGAGAGAGAGAGAGGAGAGAGAGAGAGAGAGAGAGAGAGAGAGAGAGAGAGAGAGAGAGAGAGAGAGAGAGAGAGAGAGAGAGAGAGAGCACTTTCAGTATGTTAACCTCTGTCCTTGTACCATTGTGTGTCCTAGGGGTCAAGGGATCCCCAAAATACAGGGGGGTTGCAGATATGATGACATCACCGAACCCCCACAATGCACCTCTTTACTCCCCTTCCCTTTTCCGGCCTGGTCAGTAGAAAATGTGCCCTACTATCCCGGCTGGTTAGTAAAAATGTGCTCAATCTAGAACCAAAAATGGTTATTCGGCTGTACCTGTAGGAGAATCCTTTGAATAACCCTTTTTTGGTTCCGGATAGAACATTTTTTTTGTTCGAGGTAGAACCTTTTTGGATTCCATCTAGATACCTTTCCACAGAGGGTTTTACCTGGAACCATAAAGGTGCTTGTATGTGGACAGCCAAAGAACCCTTTTGGAACCCCCTTTTTCTAAGCGTGTACTAGCCTGGCTGGTCAGCAGAAAATGTACCTTACTAGCCCGGCTGATCAGCAGAAAATATACCTTACTAGCCCGGCTGATCAGTGCTTGGAATCCTTAAATTCCACCCCTGATTAGACACCTGTCTTATCAAGCGTTACGTTATCCAAACAGAAGTTATATTATCTTCATGCCATCCAATAGGAATCCATATCCTCTTTATGTCATCCAATAGGATAAGAGGGAGAAGGAAGTGACAATGATGCAATGATGTCACAGTAGTTTAATTTTCACCGACGTAACATTTACATTTCAGTCATTAAACAGATGTTCATATGCAGAGCATCTCACAGATAGAAAAGAAAGAAGCCCCATATGATGTTTATGTCATCCAATAGGAATCCATATGATCTTATGTCATCCAATCAGAAGTTACATCCTCTTTATGTCATTTTTACAGCCACAGAAGATCAGTACTATTTTACACCACGTCTTCAAATAGATGAAACCACAAACAGAAGCGTTCTTCCTTTACAGTAATGTGATAGATTTATAGTAATATTTATTACCAAGAGCACAAGAGAGGGTGACTTTTCTACACAAATATGTGAAGATATGTGTTAGTTGTGACCTAATGGAGTGTT
Organism: Salvelinus fontinalis; assembly: GCF_029448725.1. Classification (NCBI taxonomy): domain Eukaryota; kingdom Metazoa; phylum Chordata; class Actinopteri; order Salmoniformes; family Salmonidae; genus Salvelinus; species Salvelinus fontinalis. The sequence goes on along the minus strand of NC_074704.1, from coordinate 11,704,192 downwards.
ATACTATAAATGTGTGTATTTTCTGCAGTCTGCAGTCATTAATACTTCATAATAACTTTCAAGAATAGACCTTTTCAAATTATTATACATATTTATTAATACTTATAATAATTATTTCAAACGTTGTTTAAATGCTAATGTAATGGAAGGCTTGTAATGCTTACACATTCTTATAAATGTTTATAAACGCTTAAAAAACATATATTTTTTTATAGTTCATAAATTGTTTATTAAAACGCTTATTCGTTATAGTTATTATGCAGTGTTACCATAGCAACCTCTATCAGGGCCTTCATGCACCCCAATAATCTGACGGGACACAGACTATGAGAGGATGGCTGGTGGGTGGTCCGGAAGGGGGCTAGTTGAATCATTTTGAATTTTTCAAACACCTGAAAAAGCTTTTTCCTGCTATCTAGAGCCATAACCATTATGCTTAATTCTATGTCAAATGTATATATTTTACATAGAATATATATTTTTTGCGTGTCTAAGTTTACTTATTGAGCTGTCTGTACCCTCCTGACTGGTGATTATTATTATTATGCATCACTTTTTAAAATCTGCCTAAAATATTCAAAGCAATATGAGTCTTCAGTACATTTAGTTATTGCTTGCTTTTCCAAAGTCTACCAACCCTGCCAGCAGGCATGCCAGCTGAGATAGTTAACACACAGGATAAGCCCCTGTGTCCCCTGTGGGCATGATACCTCTGACCTTTGACCTCTATGCATATAATGAGAGAATAGAATAGAGTCTTTGAGTAGAACATGGCTTCATCAATCACACTGCTTTTGTCCAAAAACAGCGTTTATCAACAGGTTTTTTTCAGAAATCCCAGTTGAAAGATTCCCGGAATCAGGAGAAAATAAGCAGGAAATCTGGAATTCTCCAATCGGGATTTGGGGGAAAGCCTGGACATTTGTTTGAAATGTTAAAGAAAATGTGATACCCTACGGGCGTTTTCCTGTACACAGGAAGGTTTGTTTACTTCTGACCAACAGAACCCGGGTCCAGCGACTGTGAACCCAACACCTTAGTTGTTACGCCAAGAGAACACAACCTCCTGGCGAGGTCGCTACCATAGATAATATTATAATATCATGAATAAAGTAGTAGAGGTCCTTAGGTACAGATCTAGGACCAGAATACAGTAGTGTACTGTACAGTTCTGCCACGGTAGAGGTTGTCCTTAGGTACAGATCTAGGACCAGAATACAGTAATGTACTGTACAGTTCTGCCATGGTAGAGGTCCTTAGGTACAGATCTAAGGTACATCAAATTATATATTTTTTTACTTTTAAATGAGTGATGTATAGCCATTGATTCTTGAAGAATATGACTTATAACTGCCTAATAAGTGAAGTTCAACTGTTCAAGTTCAACATCAGTGTCACGCCCTGACCTTAGAGAGCGTTTTTATTTCTCTATTTGGTTAGGTCGGGGTGTAATTTGGGTGGGCATTCTAGTTTTTCTATTTCTTTGTTGGGCGGATATGGTTCCCAATCAGAGGCAGCTGTCTATCGTTGTCTCTGATTGGGGATCATACTTAGACAGCCTTTTTTCCACCTCTAGTTTGTGGGATCTTGTTTTTGTGTAGTGCCTGTGAGCACTCCAGTCGTTATGTCTCGTTTGCTGTTTATAGTTTTTGTTGGTGAGTTTCATTTAAATAAACATGTGGAACTCCATGCACGCTGCACCTTGGTCCGCTCATTTCAACGAACGTGACAATCAGAACCCAAAATATAAGCTTGTGTTAATCCATTGTTTATAAACAATGTCACATGGTTAAAAAAACATAATTTTGAGCTCACGGATGTTCTTGCATTCATAGCTCAGTCTATTATTTGAAAGTGGTTACATCATCGCTCAGCTGATAACCAAAACAAGAGGAGGGTGGGGGGGGAACCCCTTTTGAAAGTGGTTACATCATCGCTCAGCTGATAACCAAAACAAGAGGAGGGTGGGGGGGTGGAACCCCTTTTGAAAGTGGTTACATCATCGCTCAGCTGATAACCAAAACAAGAGGAGGGTCGGGGGGGAACCCCTTTTGAAAGTGGTTACATCATCGCTCAGCTGATAAACAAAACAAGTGGAGGGTGGGGGGGGGGGGGAACCCCTTTTGAAAGTGGTTACATCATCGCTCAGCTGATAAACAAAACAAGTAGAGGGTGGGGGGGGGGAAACCCCTTTTGAAAGTGGTTACATCATCGCTCAGCTGATAAACAAAACAAGAGGAGGGTGGGGGTGGAACCCCTTTTGAAAGTGGTTACATCATCCCTCAGCTGATAACCAAAACAAGTAGTGGGTGACACGAGATACTCAGCTGTCTTCAAGAATTTGTCAAAACAATGTCTGCAATCAATATTTTTTTTTTATTCTATTATTTTGCACTTTTACTTCAACAATCGGTTTGGTTTAGTTTATTTAAAAAATGTATGTGTATTAAATGACAAATAATTCAAAAGCAATTGTGTATTTTTTTTAGAATGTATACATTTTATGTCCTTCTATGAGCAGAGTTCTGAATGTAAGCACTTATTGTTGTACTTGACTGCGGGGGTCTGTATGGCTGGGTGGGGTCTGTGTGGGTGGGGGTCTGTATGGCTGGGTGGGGGTCTGTGTGGGTGTGTCAGTGGGTGTGGGTGTTTTTGGGTATATCTGTAATTTTAGCCACAATTAAATCATTGTTACAAAGAACCTACTGTAGATGTCTTCTTACCGCACGCACGCACGCACGCACGCACGCACGCACGCACGCACACACACACACACACACACACACACACACACACACACACACACACACACACACACACACAGACACACAGACACACAGACACACACACACACACACACACACACACACACACACACACACACTTGTTTTACTATCCTTTTGGGGACCAAACAACTGATCCCCATTCAAAATTATAACCCTAAACATAACCCCTAACCCAAATTCTAACCCTGATTGTAACCCTAACCTCTAAGCCCAAAAAAGCCTTTTTCCTTGTGGGGTCTGTTGAAATGTCCCCACTTGTCAGAATTTTCCTTGTTTTACTATCCTGTAAGGACGACTGAGGGGTATCCTACAAAGCTTGATTTGAGAAGTTAGCGAGGTATCTTTGGTCAACTCTGAGTTCAACTCAGGATAACCAGTCATACGAAAGTGGCTCACCTTTAACCTCTAATTCCTCCCAAACCCGGATCCGGGAGCACCCCCCACAGTAAAAAAGCTGACTAGCATAGCCTAGCATAGCGTCACAAGTAAATACTAGCATCTAAATATCATTAAATCACAAGTCCAAGACACCAGATGAAAGATACACATCTTGTGAATCCAGCCATCATTTCTGATTTTTAAAATGTTTTACAGGGAAGACACAATATGTAAATCTATTAGCTAACCACGTTAGCAAAAGACACCACTTTTTTTACTCCACCACTTTTTTACTCCATCAGTAGCCATCACTAATTCGACCAAATAAAGATATAAATAGCCACTAACCAAGAAACAACTTCATAAGATGACAGTCTGATAACATATTTATTGCATAGCATATGTTTTTTTAGAAAAATGTGCACATTTCAGGTATAAATCACAGTTCTACATTGCAGCTGCAATCTGAAATAGTGCCGAAGCTGCCAGAATAATTACAGAGACCAACGTCAAATACCTAATTACTCATCTTAAAACATTTCTGAAAAATACACAGCGTACAGCAAATGAAAGCCCAACATCTTGTGAATCCAGCCAATATGTCAGATTTTTTAAGTGTTTTACAGCGAAAACACAATATAGCATTATATTAGCTTAGCACAATAGCCAGAAACACAAGCAATTTACCAGCAGCACAGGTTAGCGATCGTAACAATACAGCAAAATATATATAATTTTGGACTAACCTTGATATACTTCGTCAGATGACAGTCCTGTAACATCATATTACACAATGCATATAGGTTTTGTTCGAAAATGTGCATATTTAGCAGCACAAATCGTGGTTATACAATGTGATCAGTGGCAACAGGTCATGCATTCTGGCCGGCGCCATCTTGGAAAGGCACCTAAGTTTACGATTATTTATCGATTAGATTGACAAAAAAATACAGGTTGGACAGCAAATGAAAGATGCATTAGTTATTAATGCAACCGCTGAGTTAGATTTTTAAAATTAACGTTACTAGACATACAGTGTGCGTTACAGCCAGACTAGTGCCGCAATAATGGCGGACAAATCCGTTTAAATTTTTCCACATAAATACGGAATAACATCATAAATAGCTCTTACTTTTGGACGAGCTTCCATCAGAATCTTGGGCAAGTGGTCCTTTGTCCAAAAGAATCGTTGCTTGGTTGTAAAACGTCGTCTTCAACTTCGGAATTAGCAGCTAACAATAGCTATGTGGCCACAACATGCCCAAATGTTCAAAACGCAATACTAAGGAAATTCCGAAAATAGCAATATACTCGCATAAACTGATATAACTCGGTTTAAAATAACTTCGTTATGATGTTTCTAACACCTATATCGAATTAAATTACAGACGGATATAGCTAAGGCCGATAACTGAGCGTTTCAAAATGCCATCCTGAGATCTTGCTTTGCGCAATGACGAACGACGAAAAGAGAGCTCCCTTCGTTCCTTGGCCTTTTATAAGCTCTGAGAACTACGTAGACACTCCATTCCACTTCTCATTGGTTACTGACATCCAGGGGAAGGCGGGTGCAGTTCATGTCGACCCATAGGATACATACAGAGCTTTAAACTGATCTGAGAACAGAGCCTCGTTTTCAGACCTTCGCAGTTCCTGTCATGAATTTCGCTGCAGAAAGAGTTCTGGTTCACCCACAGACATAATTCAAACGGTTTTAGAAACTAGAGATTGTTTTCTATCCAATAGTAATAATAATTTGCATATTGTACGAGCAAGAATTGAGTATGAGGCAGTTTAATTTGGAGACGATAAGTTTTGCGGCGTGAGCGAAGGAGGCTTTGTTGCGAAATAGAAAGCCGATTCTAGATTTGATTTTGGATTGGAGATGTTTGATATGAGTCTGGAAGGAGAGTTTACAGTCTAGCCAGACACTTAGGTATTTGTAGTTGTCCACGTATTCTAGGTCAGAACCGTCCAGGGTAGTGATGCTAGTCGGGCGGGCGGTTGCGGGCAGCGAACGGTTGAAAAGCATGCATTTGGTTTTACTAGCGTTGAAGAGCAGTTGGAGGCCACGGAAGGAGTGTTGTATGGCATTGAAGCTCGTTTGGAGGTTACTCCGCCTGTCTGCCTCCCTTTCTGTCTTGACTTGAACTAGTGAAGTGCAACATTGTATCAAATCAATCAACCGGCAACGGCCCAACATGAATGTCCAGCAGAAGTTGTCGCTAACGAACTTGCAACATTGTATCAACTAGCCTATTCCGGGCCCTCAGAGTTTCCTGCCTCTATTCCGGGCCCTCAGAGTTTCCTGCACCTATTCCGGCCATCAGAGTTTCCTGCCTCTATAGGCCCTCAGAGTTTCCTGCCCCTATTCCGGGCCCTCAGAGTTTCCTGCCCCTACAGGTGAGCACCACTATTCATAAACATTGGGGGTAGACCAGTAGTAGAGCCAAATTCATGATATTAATAATAAACATTTACATTTGGATATTGTTTTTTTTAACAGTGACATGTATAGACCATTTGGAGCAGGGATGGGCAACTTTGATGGCGGTGGGGCCACAAAATATCAGTGGAGAGAACATTTTATCGTTCTAGAGAACATTTTATCGTTCTAGAGAACATTTTATCGTTCTCGAGTTCATTTCATGCAATTCTACACATTTTGCCATTGGGTGTACAGAAAATGTTACAGTTTTAAAGCAAGTTTGTTGCAATTCTACACATTTTACCATGGGTCAGAGAGAAGATTTAGCAATTTAATTTCCTGAAATTCTACACATTTTGGTGTGAAGAGAAATGTTTGCAGTTTATAATATTATATCTGAGTGAGACTAACAAAATCAATTGGAGCCCAGCAGTTAATTCAACCAGTATAACAAGTTTAGATAGCTGGCCGCAAAACTAATTTAGCAATCTAAAAAAATGTTAGCCTACATGCCATGAGCTAATACTGTAACAGGATAAACACTGCTGATGCACAGCCACATTAAGAAATGTCACCTTGTGTAGTATTCCACTATTCTAATTCACAACAGTAAGTTGAGACCCTGACAAGCCTTAACCACACCGAGAGTGTTTTCACAACAGTAAGTTGAGACCCTGACAAGCCTTAACCACACCGAGAGTGTTTTCACAACAGTAAGTTGAGACCCTGACAAGCCTTAACCACACCGAGAGTGTTTTCACAACAGTAAGTTGAGACCCTGACAAGCCTTAACCCCACCGAGAGTGTTTACCCTAAATGTTACACAGCATCATCTGGATATGTATGAAACCAAAGTTTAACATTCACCTTCTGCTACCATTTCTGTCAAACCGTCTACACATACTGTTCTGACGCATACATTCGATAAATCCAACGTATGCACCACACCGAACACACTGCCACTGCCTCTGCAACGCAATGCTGCAAGGCAAACGCAGCATTCCATAGGAAGTGAATGTACTTCTGGTGTACCAAAACACAATGAGGTGATCAAAGCGTAAGTTCCCCCCCCCCAAAAAAAGAGCGTTGTACGTCCCTGATTCAGAGCTACTGTGGGGGTTGATATTGTTATAATCTATGGGATAATAGTCTGTCTGGGTGACCTGTGTACCATATGGATAGTTATTGGATATGATGGTGGTTTTTAATCCTCTATGATGTTTAATGTGTGATTAGTTGTAGGCTAATCTGTCTACTGGAAATGTGTCATAAACAGTTAGTGTATAGACAGTCAGTGTATAGACAGTTAGTGTATAGACAGTCAGTGTATAGACAGTTAGTGTATAGACAGTCATTCATAGACAGTTAGTGTATAGACAGTTAGTGTATAGACAGTTAGTGTATAGACAGTCAGTGTATGGACAGTCAGTGTATAGACAGTCATTCATAGACAGTTAGTGTATAGACAGTTAGTGTATAGACAGTTAGTGTATAGACAGTCAGTGTATAGACAGTCATTCATAGACAGTTAGTGTATAGACAGTCAGTGTATAGACAGTTAGTGTATAGACAGTCAGTGTATAGACAGTTAGTGTATAGACAGTTAGTGTATAGACAGTTAGTGTATAGACAGTCAGTGTATAGACAGTTAGTGTATAGACAGTCAGTCATTCATAGACAGTTAGTGCACTAGACCAGAGCCCTATTCCCTATATACAGTAGTGCACTACTTTAGACCAGAGCCCTATTCCCTATATACAGTAGTGCACTACTTTAGACCAGAGCCCTATTCCTTACACACAGTAGCGCACTACTTTAGACCAGAGCCCTATTCCCTACATACAGTAGTGCAGTACTTTAGACCAGAGCCCTATTCCCTACACACAGTAGTGCACTATTTTGGCCAGAGCCCTATGCCCTACATACAGTAGTGCAGTACTTTAGACCAGAGCCCTATTCCCTACACACAGTAGTGCACTACTTTAGACCAGAGCCCTATTCCCTATATACAGTAGTGCACTACTTTAGACCAGAGCCCTATTCCTTACACACAGTAGCGCACTACTTTAGACCAGAGCCCTATTCCCTACATACAGTAGTGCAGTACTTTAGACCAGAGCCCTATTCCCTACACACAGTAGTGCACTACTTTAGACCAGAGCCCTATGCCCTACACACAGTAGTGCACTACTTTAGACCAGAGCCCTATTCCCTACACACAGTAGTGCACTACTTTAGACCAGAGCCCTATTCCCTACATACAGTAGTGCACTACTTTAGACCAGAGCCCGATTCCCTACACACAGTAGTGCACTACTTTAGACCAGAGCCCTATTCCCTACATACAGTAGTGCACTACTTTAGACCAGAGCCCTATTCCCTACACACAGTAGTCCACTACTTTAGACCAGAGCCCTATTCCCTACATACAGTAGTGCACTACTTTAGACCAGAGCCCTATTCCCTACATACAGTAGTGCACTACTTTAGACCAGAGCCCTATTCCCTACATACAGTAGTGCACTACTTTAGACCAGAGCCCTATTCCCTACATACAGTAGTGCACTACTTTAGACCAGCGCCCTATTCCCTACACACAGTAGTGCACTACTTTAGACCAGAGCCCTATTCCCTACATACAGTAGTGCACTACTTTAGACCAGAGCCCTATTCCCTACACACAGTAGTGCACTACTTTAGACCAGAGCCCTATTCCCTACATACAGTAGTGCACTACTTTAGACCAGAGCCCTATTCCCTACACACAGTAGTGCACTACTTTAGACCAGAGCCCTATTCCCTGCATACAGTAGTGCACTACTTTAGACCAGAGCCCTATTCCCTACATACAGTAGTGCACTACTTCTGAACTTAGCCCATAGGGAATAGGGTATAATTTGGGACAAACATTATATTCTGTGTTAGCTGTGCTTGTGAGACACTACACTGCACTTCACTGTAGCGTCTAGTAGTTGGTTATCTATTGTCTTCAGGTTGGGGGGAGAATTATGAATTTGATGTGAGTAAATGTTTGTGTAAAAAAAGTGACCATTTAATGGGATGTATTCATTTTGGTGTGAATATGTCATAGTGTTTGTATGTGTGGCAGGTAGCCTAGTGGTTAGAGCGTTGGGCCTGTAACCGAAAAGTTGCTGGATCAAATCGCCAAAGTCAAAATCTGTTGTTCTGCCCTTGAACAAGGCAGTTGTTTGTTCCCCAGTAGGCCGTCATTGTAAATAATAATTTGTTCTTAACTGACTCGCCTAGTTCAAAAACATTTTTTATCACTTAAACAGTATCATTCTTTATTTGTTCTTTATTCAAAACACATTACATTGGGAGAACAGATGCTTCATTACCTCCACTATAATACACTGTGTATTACAACATTACCTCCACTATAATACACTGTGTATTACTACATTACCTCCACTATAATACACTGTGTATTACCGGTACAACATTACCTCCACTATAATACACTGTGTGTTACAACAAAACCTCCACTATAATACACTGTGTGTTACAACAATACCTCCACTATAATACACTGTGTATTACAACATTACCTCCACTATAATACACTGTGTATTACAACATTACCTCCACTATAATACACTGTGTATTACCGGTACAACATTACCTCCACTATAATACACTGTGTATTACTACATTACCTCCACTATAATACACTGTGTGTTACAACAATACCTCCACTATAATACACTGTGTATTACAACATTACCTCCACTATAATACACTGTGTATTACTACATTACCTCCACTATAATACAGTGTGTTACAACATTACCTCCACTATAATACACCGTGTATTACAACATTACCTCCACTATAATACACGGTGTATTACAACATTACCTCCACTATAATACACTGTGTATTACAACATTACCTCCACTATAATACACTGTGTTTTACAACATTACCTCCACTATAATACACTGTGTATTACAACATTACCTCCACTATAATACACTGTGTATTACAACATTACCTCCACTATAATACACTGTGTTTTACAACATTACCTCCACTATAATACACTGTGTATTACAACATTACCTCCACTATAATACACTGTGTATTACAACATTACCTCCACTATAATACACTGTGTATTACAACATTACCTCCACTATAATACACTGTGTATTACAACATTACCTCCACTATAATACACTGTGTATTACCGGTACAACATTACCTCCACTATAATACACTGTGTATTACTACATTACCTCCACTATAATACACTGTGTATTATAACATTACCTCCACTATAATACACTGTGTATTACCGGTACAACATTACCTCCACTATAATACACTGTGTTTTACAACATTACCTCCACTATAATACACTGTGTATTACAACATTACCTCCACTATAATACACTGTGTATTACAACATTACCTCCACTATAATACACTGTGTATTACAACATTACCTCCACTATAATACACTGTATATTACAACATTACCTCCACTATAATACACTGTGTATTACAACATTACCTCCACTATAATACACTGTGTTTTACAACATTACCTCCACTATAATACACTGTGTTACAACATTACCTCCACTATAATACACTGTGTATTACCGGTACAACATTACCTCCACTATAATACACTGTGTATTACAACATTACCTCCACTATAATACACTGTGTATTACAACATACCTCCACTATAATACACTGTGTATTACAACATTACCTCCACTATAATACACTGTGTATTACAACATTACCTCCACTATAATACACTGTGTATTACAACATTACCTCCACTATAATACACTGTGTATTACAACATTACCTCCACTATAATACACTGTGTATTACCGGTACAACATTACCTCCACTATAATACACTGTGTATTACAACATTACCTCCACTATAATACACCTTGTATTACAACAATACCTCCACTATAATACACTGTGTATTACAACATTACCTCCACTATAATACACTGTGTATTACCGGTACAACATTACCTCCACTATAATACACCTTGTATTACAACATTACCTCCACTATAATACACTGTGTATTACAACATTACCTCCACTATAATACACCTTGTATTACAACAATACCTCCACTATAATACACTGTGTATTACAACATTACCTCCACTATAATACACTGTGTATTACAACATTACCTCCACTATAATACACTGTGTATTACAACATTACCTCCACTATAATACACTGTGTATTACAACATTACCTCCACTATAATACACCGTGTGTTACAACATTACCTCCACTATAATACACTGTGTATTACTACATTACCTCCACTATAATACACCGTGTATTACAACATTACCTCCACTATAATACACTGTGTTACAACATTACCTCCACTACAATACACTGTGTATTACAACATTACCTCCACTATAATACACTGTGTATTACAACATTACCTCCACTATAATACACTGTGTATTACTACATTACCTCCACTATAATACACTGTGTTTTACAACATTACCTCCACTATAATACACTGTATATTACTACATTACCTCCACTATAATACACTGTGTATTACAACATCACACAAAAATGCCTGTAAGAGATATCAAATAGTGTGTGTTAGGTGATATAGTCAATGACAGCAGATCTAGGAGATCTAGTCTGTGGAGGTAGGGGGATCTAGTCTGTGGAGGTAGGGGATCTAGTCTGTGGAGGTAGGAGATCTAGTCTGTGGAGGTAGGGGATCTAGTCTGTGGAGGTAGGGGATCTAGTCTGTGGAGGTAGGGGATCTAGTCTGTGGAGGTAAGAGATCTAGTCTGTGGAGGTAAGAGATCTAGTCTGTGGAGGTAGGGGATCTAGTCTGTGGAGATAGGGGGATCTAGTCTGTGGAGGTAGGGGATCTAGTCTGTGGAGGTAGGGGATCTAGTCAATGACAGCAGATCTAGGAGATCTAGTCTGTGGAGGTAGGGGATCCAGTCTGTGGAGGTAGGATATCTACTCTATGGAGGTAGGGGATCTAGTTTGTGGGGAGGGGAGATCTAGTCTATGGAGGTAGGGGATCTAGTCTATGGAGGTAGGGGATCTAGTCTGTGGAGGTAGGAGATCTAGTCTGTGGAGGTAGGAGATCTAGTCTGTGGAGGTAGAAGATCTAGTCTATGGAGGTAGGGGATCTAGTCTGTGGAGGTAGGATATCTAGTCTGTGGAGGTAGGGGATCTAGTCTGTGGAGGTAGGGGATCTAGTCTGTGGAGGTATGGGATCTAGTCTGTGGAGGTAGGGAATCTAGTCTGTGGAGGTAGGGAATCTAGTCTGTGGAGGTAGGGAATCTAGTCTGTGGAGGTAGGGAATCTAGTCTGTGGAGATAGGAGATCTTGTCTGTGGAGGTAGGGGATCTAGTCTGTGGAGGTAGAAGATCTAGTCTGTGGAGGTACGGGATCTAGTCTGTGTTGGGTGATCTCTTGTGTGTTGGATGATCTGGGCTGGGCTGCAGGGCAACTTGATCTCTGTGTTGTTGCTTGTGGATCTCTCAGTGGATCTCTCAGTGGATCACTCAGTGGATTCTGTCCTCCTGACCTGGACTAGCGGCCTATCCTTCGTGATGTGGTAGCTTCCATTGGATCTGGTGTTTTTGATCTGCTTCTGAACAGTGGATCCAGTCTGTGGGATCTTTCCCTTTCCGGTGGATTTAGTCTTTGGGATCCGGCCCATCCTTTGAGCGGATCCGGTGTTTGACGTTTTGTCAGGGCAGCTTGTCTCTTGGTTCTGGTCAGTGGTTGAGATCTTGGGAGATCCTGTCATTGGGATCTGGGCTTCGACAGGGGATCCGGTTTCTGTCAGCTCGCTGTCATCAGTGGATCTAGTCTTGGTATCCTCTCCCTCATTGGATGATCCGTCGTGTGGGATCTGGTCTCCATCGTCATCCCCAGGGATAGGATCTAGCTCTATCTCCACACACACTCTCTGGGGTAACACCACTAGCCAGCACTTAGAACAGCTGCTCTGAAAGTACGGATACAGCGTCTCTGTGAAGCGGTGCGTGAAGGCGAACAGGAGTTTGTCCCTCATCGCGTCCCAGAATTCCACCTGACCGTTCTCCCAATCCAGAAACACCTAAAGAAATAACATAAAACGTCATTGTCCATTAGGCACTAAACGGAAATTGGTTATTTTTTCTTGTAGCCCTTCAGGCGAGAGGAGAAGATGGATTATCTGTAACAAATGATCAATGAAGAATAAAGGAAATCTGTTGTTGGCGCTCTGTCTTACAGGGTAAAACTACAGAAACAGAAGACTAAGTTAGACACACAGGGTCAACAGTTAATTCACTAAATCTATTTCATTCTATTCTACTACTTGTGGGTGTGCCTCCCCCTCTCTCAAGTACACCCTCTTAGCTAACTATTGCCCCACCTTGATCCTGTGAAAGGGGCGGGACCAGTCCAGAGGGAGGGTGGTACAGGGTGTGGTCATGGCACGGTACGTCCCATTCCGTAGGCTGAGGGTCCATAGCCCCTCCTCCGGACATGCCTCAAACTCCTCCCTCCTACGCACCGATTGGCTGGCCACACCAACTGTCCAGTTGCTGCTCTCTCCAACCTTGTAGCAGGATAAATGTGTTATTATTATACTCATGTATAGTTAAAATTATATTTTGAATTGTACCGACAAAAGTAACATTCCTGAAAGACAGATATATATATAATATTCCTCCAATAAAGAACCTCCATCAGAGTGTGTGTTTATGGGCCCTGGTCAAAAGCACCAAGAACCTCCATCAGTGTGTGTTTATGGGCCCTGGTCAAAAGCACCAAGAACCTATATCAGTGTGTGTTTATGGGCCCTGGTCAAAAGCACCAAGAACCTATATCAGTGTGTGTTTATGGGCCCTGGTCAAAAGCACCAAGAACCTATATCAGTGTGTGTTTATGGGCCCTGGTCAAAAGCACCAAGAACCTCCATCAGTGTGTGTGTTTATGGGCCCTGGTCAAAAGCAACAAGAACCTCCATCAGTGTGTGTTTATGGGCCCTGGTCAAAAGCACCAAGAACCTATATCAGTGTGTGTTTATGGGCCCTGGTCAAAAGCACCAAGAACCTCCATCAGTGTGTGTATATGGGCCCTGGTCAAAAGCACCAAGAACCTATATCAGTGTGTGTTTATGGGCCCTGGTCAAAAGCACCAAGAACCTCCATCAGTGTGTGTGTATGGGCCCTGGTCAAAAGCAACAAGAACCTCCATCAGTGTGTGTGTTTATGGGCCCTGGTCAAAAGCACCAAGAACCTCCATCAGTGTGTGTGTATGGGCCCTGGTCAAAAGCAACAAGAACCTCCGTCAGTGTGTGTGTATGGGCCCTGGTCAAAAGCAACAAGAACCTCCGCCAGTGTGTGTGTATGGGCCCTGGTCAAAAGCACCAAGAACCTCCGTCAGTGTGTGTGTATGGGCCCTGGTCAAAAGCACCAAGAACCTCCATCAGTGTGTGTTTATGGGCCCTGGTCAAAAGCACCAAGAACCTCCGTCAGTGTGTGTGTATGGGCCCTGGTCAAAAGCACCAAGAACCTCCATCAGTGTGTGTGTATGGGCCCTGGTCAAAAGCAACAAGAACCTCCGTCAGTGTGTGTGTATGGGCCCTGGTCAAAAGCAACAAGAACCTCCGTCAGTGTGTGTGTATGGGCCCTGGTCAAAAGCAACAAGAACCTCCGCCAGTGTGTGTGTATGGGCCCTGGTCAAAAGCACCAAGAACCTCCGTCAGTGTGTGTGTATGGGCCCTGGTCAAAAGCACCAAGAACCCCCATCAGTGTGTGTTTATGGGCCCTGGTTAAAAGCACCAAGAACCTCCGTCAGTGTGTGTGTATGGGCCCTGGTCCAAAGCACCAAGAACCTATATCAGTGTGTGTTTATGGGCCCTGGTCAAAAGCACCAAGAACCTCCATCAGTGTGTTTATGGGCCCTGGTCAAAAGCACCAAGAACCTATATCAGAGTGTGTTTATGGGCCCTGGTCAAAAGCAACAAGAACCTCCATCAGAGTGTGTTTATGGGCCCTGGTCAAAAGCACCAAATAGTGAACAGTGTGCCATTCGTAACCCATCCTCAGTCAGTGAGTGTGTATAGTGAACAGTGTGCCATTTGTAACCCATCCTCAGTCAGTGAGTGTGTAGTGAACAGTGTGCCATTCATAACCCATCCTCAGTCAGTGAGTGTGTAGTGAACAGTGTGCCATTCATAACCCATCCTCAGTCAGTGAGTGTGTAGTGAACAGTGTGCCATTCATAACCCATCCTCAGTCAGTGAGTGTGTAGTGAACAGTGTGCCATTTGTAACCCATCCTCAGTCAGTGAGTGTATAGTGAACAGTGTGCCATTCATAACCCATCCTCAGTCAGTGAGTGTGTAGTGAACAGTGTGCCATTCATAACCCATCCTCAGTCAGTGAGTGTGTAGTGAACAGTGTGCCATTCATAACCCATCCTCAGTCAGTGAGTGTGTAGTGAACAGTGTGCCATTTGTAACCCATCCTCAGTCAGTGAGTGTATAGTGAACAGTGTGCCATTCATAACCCATCCTCAGTCAGTGAGTGCCCCACCTCTACGGTCCAGCAGTGGGTGCCGGCGCTGAATCCTTCCCAGCCCAGAGTGCAGTCGATCGGGTCAAATCTCTCCGGGTTAGCGGGCTGGATCTGGATCCTCTCCTTTCCCAGCTGGACAGAGGTTAGCCCAGGGGAGAGGACCAGAGATGGGCAGGACGTGGTCGGGTCCAGGGTTACCGGAGCTGGAAGGGAGGGGTTGGGGGAAGAGGGGGACCGGGGGAGGGAAAGTGAGAGATAGGACACACACCACTCCGTCCCTCCCCCCAGACTCACTGTAAGGGGCTATGTGCAGCATGTTGTTCCAGACGATGTAGAGGAGGTTAGTCAGGTGTTTGGACACGTCTATCAGAGGACCACACACCTCCTCTGGCTCCTCATGACTCTGCCACGTCCTACACACACACACACACACACAAACTGTATTCTGTTACAGGGCTCTGTGTGTGTCTGTGTGTGATTTGTGCCAAAAAATAAAACAAAAAGAGAAGCACAGAGAGAGAGAGAGAGAGAGAGAGAGAGAGATAAACAGAGAGCGAGAGAGAGAGAGAGAGAGAGAGAGAGAGAGAGAGAGAGAGAGAAACAGAGAGAGAGAGAGAGAGAGAAACAGAGAGAGAGAGAGAGAGAGAGATAGAGAGAGATAAACAGAGAGAGAGAGAGAGAGAGAGAGAGAGAGAGAGAGAGAGAGAGAGAGAGAGAGAGAGAGAGAGAGAGAGAGAGAGAGAGAGAGAGAGAGAGAGAGAGGAGAGTCTGCATACCTCTTTACTGTCTCCTGGTAATTCTGGAAGACAAAGCAATGTCTTACCACATTTATGCCAATGCACAGTATGCCATCACACGCACGCATGCACGCACACACACGCGCACACACACACACACACCTGCAGAAAGGCGATGTCATCTCTGTCTTCCTTCATCTCTTCCTCGATCTCTCGGATGGTTTTAGCCAGCAGCTCCATCTCTTTCCCCAATCTCTCTCTCTTCTCCTTCATCACTCTATTCCTCTCCTCCTCTTCCTCCCTCAGCCTGGCTAGCCTGGCCTCCTCCTCCTCTCTCAGGAACTGGTGCAGCTTCTCAAACTCCTCCTTTATCTGTCTCTCTGTCTGCTGGGCATGGCTCTGGGGGAGGGAGGAACGGAGTGGGGAGGCAGGGAGAGAGGGTGCACAGATCTGATAACTTTGTGACAGCTGATTTGTGACAACTCATGTAAAAGGGGCTTTATAAATACATTGATTGTTTAATTGTGATTGATTCATTGACAGACCGACAATGCAAGTCGTACCTGGTTGTGTTGGGAGGCGTGTTCAAAGATCCGTGTAACCTTCTCAAACCTCCTGCTCTTCCCTAGCAGCTTCCCCAGTGAAGAGTTCAGCTCCCCCTGGTGGGCAGTAGGAAGAATGACAACCAGCGTATCACAATACAATAGATGTAAACTTTATTTTTCATTCTTTATGTTTGTTTCCATAAAAGCCCATTGGGTCTGGTGTTGAACATTTGCTAGTAATACTTCAGTGCATCAGACGATTGTTGTTCAATGTGTCAATGTGTTTGTCCCCAATCCAAATAAATCAAATGTAAAAAAAATACAAAGGTGATTGACTATGATAAAAACTTTATCTACCTCCCCAATGCAAAATAGTTTAAAAAATGTCAACATACATTTTGTGGAAAAGAGATGTTAGTATGTTTCTTAAGGACGCAGCATACTCAGGGGAGAACGATTCCCTCTCATTGAAGCCACGGAAAGTCAAGGCCGATCGCGGTACTGCAGACGTTGTTAGCAGAAAACAGGATCCCTCATTATAGGAATGGGGAAATGGCAAACACCCACCCCCCCCACAAAAAAAAATCGAATACAATCATAGTACCAATAATTGCTTCTAATACACCAGATGTATGTCCTTTAACCGACTATTTTAAAATCTAACTGGCAGCCTGCAGTACCCCGGTCGGCCTTCAACTTCAGTTCCTCAGAGGGGGCAGCACTGAGCTAGCCTGCAACGTCACTTCCTGGAGTAGCTCAAACTGAGCGTGTCATGCGCCATTGACTCTTCCTATAGGAATGAATGGAGTCACGTGATCGATGGTTTTGTCCATTCTTTATACAGCCATTGACCCATGCTGGATTGTTGACAAAATGACAGCAGGACAGATGACTGTTCCATTTGACCATGGGGCGCCTCCCTCAACGATTTCGCACAGTCACTTGACCGGGCAGTACAGTACAGCGTTTCTCAACCATTTCTGTACCAGTGACTGGCGAGACACGGTCCTTCTCTTTTCTAACCAGCTCATGTTTAAAACTAATACAATATGGAAAAACACCACTGGAGATCAGTGGAGGCTGTCATGGGACTCGTCTGAAGGTAACCGATTTAAATCATGTATGGGAGTTTTGTGCCAACAACTAAAGGGGTTAAATATTTGTCCCCAACTTTTTTTGACTTCTGAGCTTGCTTATATATCCTAGATACAGTGAGTTCGGAAAGTATTCAGACCCCTTGACTTTTTCCACATTTTGTTACATTCCAGCCTTATTCTAAAAATGATTTTTTATTTTTATTTTAAATCCCCTCATCAATCTATACACATACCCCATAATGACATCACAATACCCCATAAAGACAAAGCAGAAACAGGTTTTTAGAAATGTTTACTCATTTATTAAAATAAAAAAAACCTGAAATATTACATTTACATAAGTATTCAGACCCTTTACTCAGTACTTTGTTGAAGCACCTTTGGCAGCGATTACAACCTTGAGTCTTCTTGGGTATGATGATACAAGCTTGGCACACCTGTATTTGGGAAGTTGCTCCCATTTTTCTCTGCAGATCCTCTCAAGCTCTGTCAGGTTGGATGGGGAGCGTTGCTGCACAGCTATGTTCATGTCTCGGATGGCGAATTCGCCCCTGGCTTCTATCCTGTATGTGTTATTTCTTTTTCAGGTTCCCTAACTGACTAGAAGTATGTCCGCACTGGGAGCCTTCTCCTCCTGTGTGTGTATTGTCTCATGCTTTTTTAGGTTCCCTAAACGGGTAAATGTCTTTTCACAATGAGAGCAGTGATAGGTCTTTTTTTCTGTGTGTGTTCTCTCGTGATATTTAAAGCCCCCTAACTGGGTAAAAGTCTTTCCACACAGGGAGCATTGGTACGGCTTTTCTCCTGTGTGTGTCCTCTCGTGTGTTTTCAGGTTCCATAACCAGGTAAAACCCTTTCCACACTGGGAACACCGGAAAGGCTTCTCTCCTGTGTGTGTTCTCTCATGCTCTTTCAGATGCGATGACTGGTTAAATTTCTTGTCACAATGGGAGCAATGAAAAGGCTTTTCTCCTGTGTGGGTCCTCTCGTGCTCTTTCAGCTTTGATAACCATTTAAAACTCTTTCCGCACTGGGAGCAGTGGTTTGCCTTCTCTCCCTGTGTGAGTATTCTTTCATTATTTTTCAGGTTCCCTAACTGGGTAAATGTCTTTCCATTCTGAGAGCAGTGGTAGGTATTTTTTTCTCTGTGTGTCCGCTCATGATATTGAAAGCCCCCTAACTGGGTAAAAGTTTTTCCACAAATGGCACATTGGTAAGGCTTTTCTCCAGTGTGTGTTCTCTCGTGCTCTTTCAGCTTTGATAACCAGGTAAAAGTCTTTCCACAGTGGGAGCAGTGGTGTGGTCTCACTGGTTTGGGTGTCTCTGGGTCTGGTTCCCCTGAGGGACTCTTCCCGCTGTCAGAGGGAAAGTCTGGCCTCTCTCCTGCCAAAGACAAACAGAGTATTTAGTTCAACAGAAATGAAACCTCCACATGATTAAACCTTCTTCCTATGAGGTTTAATCCAGACTAGATCCCAAACGGTACATTTGGATCCTGGATGCTGATTGGTTGACAGCTGTTAGTCATCCACAATAATCCACAGGTAATGCCTGTTAAAGGGATATTTCAGAATTTTCACAATATCTACTTCCCCAGAGTCAGATGAACTCATGGATACCATTTGTATGTCTATGCGTGCAGTTTGACGTAAGTTTCTAACTAGCCGTAGCGCAATTGCTAACTATCGTTAGCATAATCACTGGTAGTCTATAGTATCTGCTAGCATGCTAGCAGAAACTAACTGTAACTTCCTTCATACTTGACACAGAGACATAAAAATGGTATTCACCAGTTCATCTGCCTCTAGGGAAGTAGATAAAGGGCCTCGTTGATAAAATCCTGATGCATCGCTTTAATAGTTCCATTTGAATTATCCCTATGCATCCACTGTCCCATAGCCCAGCCTGGCAATTCATAAACTAATCTCATTTTTACCCCATGCTTCTTGCCTAACATTTGGTTTGTAACAGAGGGGAATTGTATAAACCTTGCCATCTGTAAGACCCAATAAAATATCCGATGTGCAGAACGGAATCACAGATTCCAGACATTAAAACAGAATTCAGCAATATTAGAAAATGTATTTATCATAGTAGGAAATCAACTAAATGTATTGAACTAATTAAAAATGTATTGATTTGCTAAAGATTATGATAAGACATGAACATAATTGGTCCGTACATCGATCAACATGCATAAGTGAATGGTATTTTCCTTCATTATACTGATCAATGTCCCACAACTAACACGGTCTACTGCACAATTCCCCAGCACAGGTTGGAAATATCAGTTGTAATTAGTTGACTATCTTCTATTATATTTATTCTTGCAGAATCCTGTTTCTCTCTCATTTAATTGTGTACTGTTGTTGCACTGTCCAGAGATAAACTTGTAACGAAGCATCTTATTGCCGGTGTAGGCCGTCATTGTAAATAAGAATTTGTTCTTAACTGACTTGCCTAGTTAAAGGTTAAATAAAAAATTAATGGCACTGTTTACCCCGTCGTTCATCATGTGTATATAACAAATAAACAAAGGTGAACTTGATGCGACTGTGTTAGCTTTAGTTGGCGAGCTAGCAAGGGAAAAGAAAATTAGACTGCCAGCATAGAAACAATTTCTGTTTAGAATGGACAACCAGTGTGGTTGGCTAGAAACTATGCTTACAGAAGCTTTCGTCTCTCAACCTCAGAAGTAGGACAGACCGTCTTACCTGATAACTAAAAAACTATTAACACCATTGAGATTTTAAAAACAAATGAAGTAAATCATGTTTTAAAAAATATGAATTTTGCTCTCGTGGGCAAACTGCAGAGTTTGTGCCGCTGTTAAAGCGTGTACACCGCTGACAGAGATGAACAATAATGACTGTCTACAATAAATCATTAAAATACTGAGAGAAATTTGGGAAATTATATTATTTTATACTAATTACAATTGCTCAGAGAAAGAGATTTTGTTTAACAAATAATGACACATTCTCCAAAAGGAAGGGGTTAAAATTATGGACATCTCGGTTTTCAATTCCTGAAATGGACACCTCTGTTCTCAATACCACTGGTGGGCGTGGCCAAAGAGCTCTATTTTGATGTCATCTGACCAAAGCACCGATTCCAATACAAGTGCCAATGCTGGTTAAGAACTCCAGGCGTTTACATGTATTGAATGACATGAAGACAGAGCCGTTTGGCCACGTACGCCAGCGGTGGGTTAGGCGTCGAAATTAGAATGCATGAGCAGAAAATAACCCCATAGCTACTGTAAAATATGGTGGTGGATATTTGATGTTATGGGGCTGTTTTGCTTCTACTGGTCCTGGGTCCTTTGTTAAGGTCAACGGCATCATGTCCTGGTATGACATCATATCACATATTACCAGGACATTTAAGCCAGAAACCTTGTTGCCTCGGCCAGGAGGCTGACACTTGGCTGCAAGTGGATCTTCCAGCAAGACAATAACTCCAAGCGTATATCAACATCTGAAAATACATGTAGAATTGGCCACAAAAACCTAAAATGTTTCAATTCATCTCAATGACTTGAAAGCTATTGAAAACCTGTGGTTTGAATCTTTTTGTCTCTTATGGACTATAAGAGACAAAAAGATTTCAAACATCTGGAAGGTTTCTGTACGGAGGAATAGTCCAAGATTCCTCCCAATAACACATTTTAGAAACACATTATAGAAACAGGTTCAATGCCGTTATTCTCACAATGTGAGGTATTGAAAAGTAATGAAAACAGAGGTGTCCAAAATTTTGACCCAAAACTTTTTTGCAAATAAAATGAAAAATAACATTTTATTTGTCACAGGCACCGAATACAACAGGTGTAGACCTTACATTAAAATGCTGACTTACAAGCCCTTAACAACAATGCAGGTTTAAGAAAATACCAACAAATAAAAATTAAGAGATAAGAATAACAAATAATTAAAGTGCAGTAGTAAATAACAATAGCGGGGCGATATACAGGGGGTACCAGTACAGAGTCAATGTGGAGGCTATATACAGGGGGTACCAGTACAGAGTCAATGTGGAGGCTATATACAGGGGGTACCAGTACAGAGTCAATGTGGAGGCTATATACAGGGGGTACCGGTACAGAGTCAATGTGGAGGCTATATACAGGGGGTACCAGTACAGAGTCAATGTGGAGGCTATATACAGGGGGTACCGGTACAGAGTCAATGTGGAGGCTATATACAGGGGGTACCGGTACAGAGTCAATGTGGAGGCTATATACAGGGGGTACCGGTACAGAGTCAATGTGGAGGCTAAGTACAGGGGGTACCGGTACAGAGTCAATGTGGAGGCTATATACAGGGGGTACCGGTACAGAGTCAATGTGGAGGCGATATACAGGGGTACCGGTACAGAGTCAATGTGGAGGCTATATACAGGGGGTACCGGTACAGAGTCAATGTGGAGGCTATATACAGGGGGTACCGGTACAGAGTCAATGTGGAGGCTATATACAGGGGGTACCGGTACAGAGTCAATGTGGAGGCGATATACAGGGGTACCAGTACAGAGTCAATGTGGAGGCTATATACAGGGGGTACCGGTACAGAGTCAATGTGGAGGCTATATACAGGGGGTACCGGTACAGAGTCAATGTGGAGGCTATATACAGGGGGTACCGGTACAGAGTCAATGTGGAGGCTATATACAGGGGGTACCGGTACAGAGTCAATGTGAAGGCTATATACAGGGGGTACCGGTACAGAGTCCATGTGGAAGCTATATACAGGGGGTACCGGTACAGAGTCAATGTGGAGGCTATATACAGGGGGTACCGGTACAGAGTCCATGTGGAGGCTATATACAGGGGGTACCGGTACAGAGTCAATGTGGAGGCTATATACAGGGGGTACCGGTACAGAGTCAATGTGGAGGCTATATACAGGGGGTACCGGTACAGAGTCAATGTGGAGGCTATATACAGGGGGTACCGGTACAGAGTCAATGTGGAGGCTATATACAGGGGGTACCGGTACAGAGTCAATGTGGAGGCTATATACAGGGGGTACCGGTACAGAGTCAATGTGGAGGCTATATACAGGGGGTACCGGTACAGAGTCAATGTGGAGGCTATATACAGGGGGTACCGGTACAGAGTCAATGTGGAGGCTATATACAGGGGTACCGGTACAGAGTCAATGTGGAGGCTATATACAGGGGGTACCGGTACAGAGTCAATGTGGAGGCTATATACAGGGGGTACCGGTACAGAGTCAATGTGGAGGCTATATACAGGGGTACCGGTACAGAGTCAATGTGGAGGCTATATACAGGGGGTACCGGTACAGAGTCAATGTGGAGGCTATATACAGGGGTACCGGTACAGAGTCAAAGTGGAGACTATATACAGGTGTACCGGTACAGAGTCAATGTGGAGACTATATACAGGGGGTACCGGTACAGAGTCAATGTGGAGGCTATATACAGGGGGTACCGGTACAGAGTCAATGTGGAGGCTATATACAGGGGGTACCGGTACAGAGTCAATGTGGAGGCTATATACAGGGGGTACCGGTACAGAGTCAATGTGGAGGCTATATACAGGGGTACCGGTACAGAGTCAATGTGGAGGCTATATACAGGGGGTACCGGTACAGAGTCAATGTGGAGGCTATATACAGGGGTACCGGTACAGAGTCAATGTGGAGGCTATATACAGGGAGTACCGGTACAGAGTCAATGTGGAGGCTATATACAGGGGGTACCGGTACCAAGTCAATGTGGAGGCCATATACAGGGGGTACCGGTACAGAGTCAATGTGGAGGCTATATACAGGGGGTACCGGTACAGAGTCAATGTGCGGGGGCACGGGTGTTGAGGTAATATGTACATAGAGGTATTAAAGTGACTATGCATAGATAATAACAGAGAGTAGCAGCCATGTAGAAGAGGGGTGGGGGGGCTGGGCAATGCAAATAGTCTGGGTAGCCATTTGATTAGCTGTTCAGGAGTCGTATGGCTTGTGGGTAGAAGCTGTTTAGAAGCCTCTTGGACCTAGACTTGGCGCTCCGGTACATACTACCTTTGAGAAATATAATTCCTCCCCCTTGTGAGCATAGACTATAGGCTAGCTCAGTATTTGAATAATGTATTGTTTTCTTCATCAACCGTCAAGGACTTGATCATGACTCTCAGTTCCATTATGTTACACAGAATTTCATTCTTTTACTTTTAGATGTGTGTGTTTTATTGTTGTTGTGAATAGTTAGATATTACTGCACTGTTGGAGCTAGAAACACAAGCATTTCGCTACACCCGCAATAACATCTGCTAAATATGTGTATGTGACCAATAACATCTGCTAAATATGTGTATGTGAACAATAACATCTGCTAAATATGTGTATGTGACCAACAACATCTGCTAAATATGTGTATGTGACCAATAACATCTGCTAAATATGTGTATGTGACCAATAACATCTGCTAAATCTGCTAAATATGTGACCAATAACATCTGCTAAATATGTGACCAATTACATCTGCTAAATATGTGTACGTGACCAATACCATCTGCTAAATATGTGTATGTGACCAATAACATCTGCTAAATATGTGTATGTGACCAATAACATCTGCTAAATATGTGTACGTGACCAATAACATCTGCTAAATATGTGTACGTGACCAATAACATCTGCTAAATATGTGTACGTGACCAATAACATCTGTTAAATATGTGTATGTGACCAATAACATCTGCTAAATATGTGTATGTGACCAATAACATCTGCTAAATATGTGTATGTGACCAATAACATGTGATAAGAGTCATTGGACGAAGGCGTCTTCTGTACGGGGGAGTTTTGTTATTAAGAGGCCAGATGCTCGGTCTGAACATTAACACGCATCCCTTGAGGTACCGTTTTGGAAGCATGAGGACCTTATTTTTCATCAGCAAGTAAAATGAAAAAAGGTTACAGTGACACACCTTTATAGAGAGAGAGTATTTCCTCATTGTATCTGTAACATTATGGTGTTAGTGACAGCTTTATGCCATTGAGGCTATCTCCATTTTGAAGTAGTCCATTTTCTTCTTTACGATTGGCTGATCCCTCCTGATGACCCGGTTGGACATGACTCCAACTGGGTCACCAGGAGGGCTCAGCCAATGAAGTTGGAAGTCCCACCCAGTTGACTACATTAAAATGATGGAAGCCTTCAATGAAGCTGCCCATGCTAGTACATTATTTTGGCTACTAGAGGCCTCTATCATTCACTATGGTTATAACAATTAAAACAGTGTACAGCAGAGGAGGCTGGTTGGAGGAGCTATAGGAGGACGGGCTCATTGTAATGGCTGGAATGGAACCGGAGTTGAACATGGTTTCTATATGTTTAATACCGTTCCATATATTCCATTCCAGCCATTACAATGAGCCTGTCCTCCTATAGATCCCCCCACCAGCCTTCTCTGGTGTACAGTGAGTGTAAATTTAGCATTTGGTTAATTATCTTGATGTGATATGAAAGTAGAGGGATTTATGATTCTAGAACTGTACCCTCAATAGAGAACCGATTCACGTTTAGACTGAGTTTTTGGCTGTTTTGGCTGCCAGAGCCAATTCGCCTCTAAACAGAACATTACAGACTCCTTCAGTTCATTATTATCACCCCACTAGTTACTTACCGGTGTTCATCAGATCTCCAGTTTTTTCCTCATTTTCCAATGTGACAGTAACCTCCTCCTGCTGCTTCACTCTAAAAACGACATCCCCCTCTTCCTCCTCCTCCTTCTCTTTCACTCTGAGCGCGTCTGTATCTCCTTTCACTGTGACGTCCTCCTCTTCCTCCTCTTCTTTCACGACAATATTAAGCCACAGACCCTTTTTCTCCGTCCAGCAGACCTCCTGCTTTTTGGCGGTGGGGGAGTTGTTTAGTGAGCTCATGGTCGGTGATGTTAGTTAGCTAGTTAGTTAGCATAAACAACTAGCCTAGTGCTAACTTAACCAGTCAGCTAGATGACTAACAACGTAAATATGAAATTAAACGGGGTAACTAGTAGATCTGAAAGACGTGTGTTTCAAACACAGCAACTTCCCATTCAACGAAACCGTCTAAAGAGCTGCAATGTTCCGGCTATGTTGGCTAGCAAGCTACGGAGGTGACTGACGAGCTCCTTCTACTTCTTCGGGGTTTATCTGCGGGTGGCAGTCAAGGGGTAATGATGCATTACCGCCACCTACTGTACTGGAGTGTGGGCCAGAGACCGGGAGAAATGAAAACCTGTCGGCCTTTAAAAAAAATAATACAAAGATTGGAGACTCTATAATTATGTTCTACTTAGTATTATCTTTAAACAGTGGTTTAGTGGCAGCTTTTTTTAGTTGCCGGTGCACAAAAAATAATAATAAATGGTGTCATAATTTCTTACACATATTGACTTGAAGAAATGTTTATATTTGTATA
The DNA here is from genome assembly GCF_029448725.1 of Salvelinus fontinalis. Lineage (NCBI taxonomy): Eukaryota > Metazoa > Chordata > Actinopteri > Salmoniformes > Salmonidae > Salvelinus > Salvelinus fontinalis. The sequence goes on along the minus strand of NC_074704.1, from coordinate 11,678,208 downwards.
CCCTCAAACACCAAATTAGACCTACCTACTTTCAAAATATGCCATCATCACTGTCAGTCGTGAATGATATTCTCTATGATCTGTGATTTAAAAAAAATGCTTCTATGTGACATCACAGGGTGGGATTAAAAGTAAGAAAAACAGTGATTTTCAAAACCTGAAAGTAGTTTCTAGTCAGAGGGGGGAGGGTATGTTCTTGCTCCCCAGGTCACCAGGAATATCATTATGTTTGAAAATCACTGTTTGGAAAATGTGTCAACTTTTGATGATGTCATCAATAGAGATGTTTTACGTCATTTTTGTTCTTCTGCAAAATGTAGAAATGTGCTGTTTTCACATAGACACTGGTATTGTGCTGGAAGGAGATTTGATTTAATTTGATTTTTTGAGATAATGAAAATGAAGTTGTAAAGTGATCGAATTGCACAAAAAAAACTATCTACTGAAGATATAGAACTTTCAAAATACAGAAAGTGTCACAGTGTGATGTGTTTTGCTTCACACATTTTGAAAGTTCTTGCCAACTTGATTGATGACCTGCAAAACATTTTGGGACTGTTCCAACAGTCCCAAAATAGACCCCCACACTGGCCCATTTTAAGGGCCCCCACACTGGCCCATTTTAAGGGCCTCCACACTGGCGTGTGTTGTGTGTGTGTGTGTGTGTGTGTGTGTGTATTGTGTGTGTGTGTGTGTTTGTGTGTGGCCTCATAGACTAGGTCATGTTACTCTACGCGTCAGTTAAGTGTCAAAGCACATGGAGACTGGAACCGAAATAACACTTCATGAGTCAAACACGTACAGGTGTAGGATCTTAATTTTCATCACTCTTTTGTTGCTGAGAGTTTTCCTGCACCACATACAATGCAGATGAGCTTCATGATTTAAATCAATTCACTGAAAACCTGCAGCAAAACACACGGTTAAATTATCAGTATCACACTTCATGTAGCCTCATATTAGCCAGCTAATAGCCTAACCACCGATCAAGCAACATTATGGACTGAACGTTCAAATCCTGTTGCTGCAGGATTATTTTGCTGCGACAATACTGGTCAAATTACGCTGCTACATCTGTATGTATGTGGCATGGTAACAATAACAGAGTGGATTGCAAAACATACAGTGCAAACCACACACACTATCTTATGTAGCTGCACAGATATGCCACATCAAATAAAAGTATCTGCTAAATGGCAGATACTCGATGAACAGATATTTAAATGCGAAGTTACATCATGTAGGGGTGTAGGTAGCTTGTAGACATGTCTGTCTGTCTGTCTGTCTGTCTGTCTGTCTGTCTGTCTGTGTGCTTGTCTGTCTGTGTGCTTGTCTGTCTGCCCGTCTGTCTGTGTGCCTGCCTGCCTGTCTGTCTGTCCGTCTGTCCGTCAATCCATCTCTTACCTTACAGTCAGGTACAGCCTCCGTTATGGGGTAGACTCTGTGCCCCTCGTGGGTCTCAGTCAGTCCACACTGACTGCACACTGGCTCCAGGTCATCCACACAGAACAAGGTAAACTTCTCTCCATGCTCCCGGCACAGCTCTGGATCTCCAGGGGGAAGGACGAAGCCCTCTGCCCCAGGGAGAAGGGCCTTGAGCGGGGTGGAACCCCCTGAGAGGGACCCTAATGCTCGAGGTTCTAGTCTGAGAGCCGCCATGGATTATTTTTCTGAGCAAGAGTGCAAGAAGGTAGAGAGAGGAACGAAAAGGGGAGGAGAGAAAGAGAGAGGGAGGGAGGGAAAGAGAGTGAGCGAGAGATATATATATAGAGAGAGAGAGAGAGTGTGAAAGAGGAAGACAGTTGTGAGAGAGAGCGGGAGGGAGAGGGAGAAGAGGGAGAGAGAAAGGGCATGAGAAGAGGGAAAGAGAGCGAGGGGGGGAGGGCAGGGAAAGCGTAGAGAGAGCGAGAGCGAGAGGGAGGGGATATTGGTATTTTGTCTTTGTGTGTGCGTATGCATGTGTTTGTGTGTGTGTATGGGTGTGTATGTGTGTGTTTGTATGTGTGTTTGAGTGTGTGTGTCTATATCAGTACCTGTGTGATAACTCCATGAACTGAATGCTAGATGTATGTGTGATAACTCCGTGAACTGAATGCTAGATGTACGTCTGATAACTCCATGAACTGAATAATAGATGTATGTGTGATAACTCCATGAACTGAATACTAGATGTATGTGTGATAACTCCATGAACTGAATGCTAGATGTATGGCTGATAACTCCATGAACTGAATGCTAGATGTACATCTGATAACTCCATGAACTGAATGCTAGATGCATGTCTGATAACTCCATGAACTGAATGCTAGATGTATGTGTACCATAGAGGTTAACTTTAGTATCTGAACTCTTTCAAGTTCTTTGAGCTTTCACTTTAGCCTACATGTGCCAGATGGGCGGGGTTTACCTTTTTGGGTCTATTCTATTGGTCCTCCCTCCTTCTTCTCTCCCTCTCCCTCTCCCTCTCCCTCTCCCTCTCCCTCTCCCTCTCCCTCTCCCTCTCTCTCTCTCTCTCTCTCTCTCTCTCTCTCTCTCTCTCTCTCTCTCTCTCTCTCTCTCTCTCTCTCTCTCTCTCTATATATATATATATATATTTCTCCTACTCTCTCTCATCAGACACACCAAGCCTAGGGCCCCAATCCTTACCACGTCTGTGGTTGGTATCTACGGTTCAAATCCTACATTAAGCAGGGAACATGGAAGCTGAACCTCACATGCACACATAACTGGAGACTCAGACGGACACTCATGCTTGATTTAATGCTTCATTAAATGCTTCTTCGGGTTACGAGCGAACATATCTGGGTTCAAATAGTATCTGCTTTCTTTCAAATCGTTTATCTGGGCTTGATTGAGCTCGCCTGGCAGCAATTGAACTCATGGGCAAGTCTCAAAGTCCAGAACCCCGCCCATCTGGCACTTCTGGCAGGCTAAAGCAACCGGTCAAAGTATTGGAAAGAAAAGGAAATACTATTTTAACCCAGGTATGGTCGCTTGTAACCTGAACATTCCCTTAAATCAAGCATGAGTGTCAGTCTGAGTCTCCAGCTATGTGTGCATGTGAGGTACGGCTTCCACGTGCACTGCTTAAATTAGGATTCAACCCACAGGTACCAACCAAGGACGTGACTTCATTGCAATAAAAAGTCTGTGTCTCAAATGGCACCCTAGTCCCTACGTAGTGCACTACAGCGTATGTGGATGTATCTACAGTAAGTCTCAAGTGGTACCCCATTCCCTACGTAGTGCACTACAGCGTATGTGGATGTATCTACTGTAAGTCTCAAATGGCACCCTAGTCCCTACGTAGTGCACTACAGTGTATATGGATGTATCTACTGTAAGTCTCAAATGGCACCCTAGTCCCTACGTAGTGCACTACAGCGTATGTGGATGTATCTACTGTAAGTCTCAAATGGCACCCTAGTCCCTACGTGGTGCACTACAGCGTATGTGGACGTATCTACAGTAAGTCTCAAATGGCACCCTATCCTCTTCAGAGTCCTCCTTGCTACAAATAATATTACCATTCAGACAACGTATAGCTCAAAATTGGGTTCGTATGTAGGTTGTCTTTTATTTTTACAGGCTCTCTGGAAACTCCGGTGGCAACGGCATCGACTCCTCCACAAACTCACAGTCCAACACTTCCCAGCAATGGTGTCCTGAGTCAAACATTCCAGAGCCAAGGACCGCCCCATATTTATACATCCTCTCTGGGTTGCAGGGAAGATTCTGACCACTTCCTGTCAGATCCTCAGACAGGATGAGATCTGGGTGTAAAGTGTTTGGATCCAGAACCACAGGAACTCCAGAGAGACAGAGAGGTTAGTCAATATGCAGGAAACACTGCCAATTTAAAAACATACATTTTGAATTTGAATTCATAAAAAAAAGAAATGGCTTCAGAATATTTCCATTTGTCATAACTGTTTATGATATAATTAAGAATTTAGACATGTTATGTGATTATTATAAACTCATCAAAAAAAGAAACGTCTTCTCACTGTCAACTGCGTTTATTTTCAGCAAACTTAACATGTCTAAATATTTGTATGAACATAACAAGATTCAACAACTGAGACATAAACTGAACAAGTTCCACAGACATTTGACTAACAGAAATTGAATAATGTGTCCCTGAAAAAAGGGGGGACAAAATCAAAAGTGGTGAGGCCACCAGCTGCATTAAGTACTGCAGTGCATCTCCTCCTCATGGACTGCACCAGATTTGCCAGTTCTTGCTGTGAGATGTTACCCCACTCTTCCACCAAGGCACCTGCAAGTTCTCAGATATTTCTGGGGGGGAATGGCCCTAGCCCTCTCCCTCCAATCCAACAGGTCCCAGACGTGCTCAATTGGATTTAGATCCGGGCTCTTCGCTAGGAAATCACGCACATAACGAGCAGTATGGCTGGTGCCATTGTCATGCTGGAGGGTCATGTCAGGTTGAGCCTGCAGGAAGGGTACCACATGAGGGAGAAGGATGTCTTCCCTGTAACGCACAGCTTTAAGATTGCCTGCAATGACAACGAGCTCAGTCCGATGATGCTGTGACACACCGCCCCGGACCACGACGGACCCTCCACCTTCAAATAGATCCCGCTCCAGAGTACAGGCCTCGGTGTAACGCTCATTCCTTTGACGATAAACACGAATCCGACCATCACCCCTGGTGAGACAAAACCGCGACTCGTCATTGAAGAGCACTTTTTGCCAGTCCTGTCTGGTCCAGCGACGATGGGTTTGTGCCCATAGGCGACGTTGTTGCCGGTGATGTCTGGTGAGAACCCGCCCTACAGCAGGCCTACAAGCCCTCAGTCCAGCCTCTCTCAGCCTATTGCGGACAGTCTGAGCACTGATGGAGGGATTGTGCGTTCCTAGTGTAACTTGGGCAGTTGGTGTTGCCATCCTGTACCTGTCCCGCAGGTGTGATGTTCGGATGTACCGGTCCTGTGTAGGTGTTGTTACACGTGGTCTGATCAGCTGTCTGTCCTGTCTCCCTGTAGCGCTGTCTTAGGTGTCTCACAGTACAGACATAGCAATTTATTGCCCTGGCCACATCTGCAGTCCTCATGCCTCCTTGCAGCATGCCTAAGGCACATTCACACCGATGAGCAGGGACCCTGGTCATCTTTCTTTTGGTGTTTTTCAGAGTCAGTAGAAGGCCTCTTTAGTGTCCGAAGTTTTCATAACTGTCCTTAATTGCTTACCGTCTGTAAGCTGTTAGTGTCTTAACAACCGTTCCACAGGTACACCCCTGGTTGAGTTGGACACCCCTGGTTTACTGGTTTACTGGTTTATTGGTTTACTGGTTTATTGGTTTACTGATTTATTGGTTGGACACCCCTGGTTTACTGGTTTACTGGTTTATTGGTTTACTGGTTTATTGGTTTACTGGTTTATTGGTTTGTTGGTTTACTGATTTATTGGTTGGACACCCCTGGTTTACTGGTTTACTGGTTTATTGGTTTACTGGTTTATTGGTTTGTTGGTTTACTGATTTATTGGTTTACTGGTTTATTGGTTTACTGGTTTATTGGTTTATTGGTTTACTGGTTTACTGGTTTATTGGTTTACTGGTTTACTGGTTTATTGGTTTACTGGTTTATTGGTTTACTGGTTTACTGGTTTACTGGTTTATTGGTTTACTGGTTGATTGGTTTATTGGTTTACTGGTTTATTGGTTTACTGGTTTACTGGTTAACTGGTTAACTGGTTTATTGGTTTACTGGTTTACTGGTTTATTGGTTTACTGGTTTACTGGTTTACTGGTTTATTGGTTTACTGGTTTACTGGTTTATTGGTTTACTGGTTTACTGGTTTATTGGTTTATTGGTTTACTGGTTTATTGGTTTATTGGTTTACTGGTTTACTGGTTTACTGGTTTATAAGTTTACTGGTTTACTGGTTTGTTGGTTTACTAGTTTATTGGTTTACTGGTTTATTGGTTTATTGGTTTGTTGGTTTACTGGTTTACTGGTTTACTGGTTTACTGGTTTGTTGGTTTATTGGTTTATTGGTTTACTGGTTTACTGGTTTACTGGTTTGTTGGTTTATTGGTTTACTGGTTTACTGGTTTACTGGTTTACTGGCTCAACAAGCTCAACACACAGAATCCTTTCCAACATTGCAGCAGGGCAGATTACCATCTCAGGGAAAGAGAATGCTCTGTCTCTGTCACGTTCCTGACCTGTTTTCCTTTGTTTTGTATTCATTTTAGTTGGTCAGGGCGTGAGTTGGGTGGGTTTGTCTATGTTTGTATTTCTATGTGGGGTTTTGTGTTCGGCCTGGTATGATTCTCAATTAGAGACAGGTGTGTATTGTTTGTCTCTAATTGAGAGTCATACAAAGGCAGCCAGGGTTTCACTGGTGTTTTTGTGGGTGTTTGTTCCTGTGTCAGTGTTTGGGCCACACAGGACGGTTGAAGGTTTGTTAGTTTGTTGTTTTGTAGTTTGTAGTGTCTTGTTTGCTGTTCTTCATTAAAAGATGGCTTATTTCCCTCAATCCGCATCTTGGTCCTATCCATGCTCCTTCTCGTCTAAGGGGGAGAACAACATTGACTGCCTTTACAGAAACACCCACCACAACAGGACCAAGCGGATTGAGGAGAGAGAGAAAGAACTAAGGCACTGGACACAGGAGGAATGGTCTTGGGAGATCATGGACGGAAAAGGACCCTGGGGAAGGGTTGGAGAGAATCGCCGCTCTCGGGAGGTGAAGAAGGCAGCCACAGCCCAGGAGCGGTGGATTGAGGAGGCAGCACATAGGAGAGGCCGGAAGCCCGAGAGGCTCACCCAAGAATTTCTTGGGGGGGGGCTAAAGGGGAGTGTGGCGAAGCCGGGTTGGATACCTGAGCCAACTCCCCGGGCTTGCCGTGGAGTAAGAGGGCGTCGTACTGGTCAGACACCGTGTTATGCGGTAAAGCGCACGGTGTCCCCAGTACGCGTGCTTAGCCCAGTGCGGGCTATTCCACCTTGCCGCACTGGGAGGGCTAGGTTGGGCATCGAGCCGGATGCCATGAAGCCGGCCCAACGTATCTGGCCTCCAGTACGTCTCCTCGGGCCGGCGTACATGGCACCAGCCTTACAGGTGGTGTCCCCGGTTCGCCTGCATAGCCCAGTGCGGGCTATTCCACCTCGCCGCACTGGCAGGGCTACGGGGACCATTCAACCTGGTAGGGTTGGGGAGGCTCGGTGCTCAAGAGCACGTGTCCTCCTTCACGGTCCGGTATATCCGGCGCCACCTTCCCACCCCAGCTCAGTACCACCAGTGCCTACACCACGCACCAGGCTTCCAGTGCATCTCCAGAGCCCTGTTCCTCTTCCACGCACTCTCCCTATGGTGCGTGTCTCCAGCCCAGTGCCTCCAGTTCCGGCACCACGCACCAAGCCTCCTGTGCGTCTCCAGAGCCCTGGACGCACTGTTCCTTCTCGCCCTGAGGTGCGTGCCCTCAGCCCGGTACCTCCAGTTCCGGTACCACGCACCAGGCCTAGAGTGCGCCACGAGAGTCCAGTGTGCCCTGTTCCTGTTCCCCGCACTCGCCCTGAGGTGCGTGCCCTCAGCCCGGTACCTCCAGTTCCGGTACCACGCACCAGGCCAATAGTGCGTCTCAGCCGGCCAGAGTCTGCCGTCTGCCCAGCGGTGCCTGAACGGCCCGTCTGCCCAGCTCCGTCTGAGCCATCTGTCTGCCCAGCGCCATCTGAGCCATCTGTCTGCCCAGCGCCATCTGAGCCATCTGTCTGCCCAGCGCCGTCTGAGCCATCTGTCTGCCCAGCGCCATCTGAGTCATCCGTCTGCCACGAGCCATTAGAGCCGCCCGTCTGCCACGAGCCAGTAGAGCCGTCCGTCAGTCAGGAGCCGCCAGAGCCGTCCGTCAGTCAGGAGCCGCCAGAGCCGTCCGTCAGTCAGGAGCCGCCAGAGACGCCCGCCAGTCAGGAGCCGCCAGAGACGCCCGCCAGTCAGGAGCCGCCAGAGACGCCCGCCAGTCAGGAGCTGCCAGAGACGCCCGCCAGTCAGGAGCTGCCAGAGACGCCCGCCAGTCAGGAGCTGCCAGAGACGCCCGCCAGTCAGGAGCTGCCAGAGACGCCCGCCAGTCAGGAGCTGCCAGAGACGTCCGACAGTCCGGAGCTGCCCTACAGTCCGGAGCTGCCCTACAGTCCGGAGCTGCCCTACAGTCCGGAGCTGCCACTCAGCCCGGACCTGCCGGAGTCCCTCAGCCCGGACCTGCCGGAGTCCCTCAGCCCGGACCTGCCGGAGTCCCTCAGCCCGGACCTGCCGGAGTCCCTCAGCCCGGACCTGCCGGAGTCCCTCAGCCAGGACCTGCCGGAGTCCCTCAGCCAGGACCTGCCGGAGTCCCTCAGCCAGGACCTGCCGGAGTCCCTCAGCCAGGACCTGCCGGAGTCCCTCAGCCAGGACCTGCCGGAGTCCCTCAGCCAGGACCTGCCGGAGTCCCTCAGCCAGGACCTGCCGGAGTCCCTCAGCCAGGACCTGCCGGAGTCCCTCAGCCAGGACCTGCCGGAGTCCCTCAGCCAGGACCTGCCGGAGTCCCTCAGCCAGGACCTGCCGCCCCTTATCCCGGTGTTGCCCCTTGTCCCGGTGCTGCCCCTTGTCCCGGTGCTGCCCCTTGTCCCGGTGCTGCCCCTTGTCCCGGTGCTGCCCCTTATCCCGGTGCTGCCCCTTATCCCGGTGCTGCCCCTTATCCCGGTGCTGCCCCTTATCCCGGTGCTGCCCCTTCATTTAGGTGGGGTTAGTGGGAGGGTGGTCATTGGGAGGGGGATAAAGAAGCGGGGATTGATTATGGTGGGGTGGGGACCTCGTCCACCGCCAGAGCCGCCACCGTGGACAGACGCCCACCCAGACCCTCCCCTAGACTTTGTGCTGGTGCGCCCGGAGTTCGCACCTTAAGGGGGGGGTTCTGTCACGTTCCTGACCTGTTTTCCTTTGTTTTGTATTCATTTTAGTTGGTCAGGGCGTGAGTTGGGTGGGTTTGTCTATGTTTGTATTTCTATGTGGGGTTTTGTGTTCGGCCTGGTATGATTCTCAATTAGAGACAGGTGTGTATTGTTTGTCTCTAATTGAGAGTCATACAAAGGCAGCCAGGGTTTCACTGGTGTTTTTGTGGGTGTTTGTTCCTGTGTCAGTGTTTGGGCCACACAGGACGGTTGAAGGTTTGTTAGTTTGTTGTTTTGTAGTTTGTAGTGTCTTGTTTGCTGTTCTTCATTAAAAGATGGCTTATTTCCCTCAATCCGCATCTTGGTCCTATCCATGCTCCTTCTCGTCTAAGGGGGAGAACAACATTGACTGCCTTTACAGTCTCTCTCTTCATCTCTCTCTTTCTCCCTATCACTCTCTCTGTCTCTCTTCATCTCTCTCTTTCTCCCCATCCCTCTCTCTGTCTCTCTCTTCATCTCTCTCTTTCTCCCCATCACTCTCTCTGTCTATTTCTCACAAGGGAAACAGAACGCTCTGTCTCTCTCTTCATCTCTATCTTTCTCCCCATCACTCTCACTGTCTATTTCTCACAAGGGAAACTGGTGGTTGGGGGGGTGTGGTTTGATGTGGGTGTGATGTTCCAATCTGCCACCGTACCGTCCGTGTGATGCAGCATGACAACGTGAACGTGATTGGTCAAGAATCTCAAGCTCTGAGTGTTTCTGAATTTGGTCATTTATAGAGTGGTGTCTTAGAGGACAGTTGTGTTTGGAGACGTTAGCTCAGCAATGTGACCGTGTTTCAGTTGGAAAAACCACAATCCGTTTGTAAAGAAAAACAACTCTTCTTCTTTCAACATAACATTTGTGTGTTGTATATATGACTGTCTAAATGAGTCCGAGGCGTGCTAATGGTTAGTTTGGCTGTCTGTAAATGAGTGGGCGGGTTGTAGGTTGATTCTGGAGAGCGATTGGGTAGCGTGCACCGCAGCACACCGGGCATCTGTGATCCAGGTTATTGCCAGGCAGTGGCCCCGTGTGGGCAGGATTTAAATCGAATCCCCAAGCCCAACCCTCATGTGATCCAGGTTATTGCCAGGAAGTGGCCCCGTGTGGGCAGGATTTAAATCCAATCCCTAAGCCCAACCCTCATGTAAGTTGAGACATCCTCAGTTACACAAATCTCATAAAACTCTGTTTTGAAAGTACTGACTTTATGACCAAAAATCTTATTTACATTTTGTAGTCAATTTTGCAACTACAAAAAAAAACTATCTGACTCATTCGGTGCCACGTTTTCAACCAGAGAAGTTATTTTTTTCGTCTCAGTCGCTCTACAATGGGCATTGCTATAGTGGCACACCTGCAGAAAACGGACTCTCTATCTACCTCTATTGTCCGCAAGCACAACAAACTGCTGGGGTTTATTCACTAGGAGCCAAACAGAACCAAACAGATTGAAACTGGAAAGGACCTACCTGAATTTGTAAATATAAATGGTTGTTTCCTTTGCAAAACGTTTTGCCACTGTGTGACTAATGAATACACTCCTGGTGTGTGTGATGTGCCTAAAGAAGGAACCTCTATCTACCTCTATGGTGTGTACCTGCAGGCTGAACGACTGGCGTGATGAAGGACTTCACGCCCCTCTACAGACGCCACTCCTGTTCCTGTCTCCTGGAGCGTGTGCAGAACCAGCTGTGAGACGCAGACGCTTACTGCAACATCCTGTAAGAACACGCGTCACTTCCTGTCGATGGATACAAATATACTCCATGGTTGTATCCCCTTGTTCTTGACCTGTGCACCCCTCCCCTCCTCTCCCAGGATATAATCCCCAACAGTGGGGTGCTACTGGAGGATGCTCTGCTACAGTATCTGGAGACGGCTCCACCTTCAGGTCACAAAGAGTTATGCAGTCCAGAGCAACGACTCTAAAGAGGAGGAGAAGAAACAGTCCCAACGACTCTGAAGAGGAGGAGAAGAAACAGTCCCAACGACTCTAAAGAGGAGAAGAAGAAACATTCCCAACGACTCTAAAGAGGAGAAGAAGAAACAGTCCCAACGACTCTAAAGAGGAGAAGAAGAAACAGTCCCAACGACCCTAAAGAGGAGAAGAAGAAACAGTCCCAACGACTCTAAAGAGGAGAAGAAGAAACAGTCCAATGGGAAGGTTGGTGGGTTCAGTTTCAGTTATTCAATTGGTTCTAACAGGTGTGTGTGTGTGTGTGTGATTATTATGATTCTGATTATTATTTTTTATAGAGAACGTCACTGTGCTTGCTTAGCCATACCTCCTATTTTTTTATTCAGAATTTTCAGGGGAGGCTGCAGCACCCTCACGTCCCCTACTTCCCACATCTATGAAGATACCCCTGGTTCACTCCCACATTCTGTGTTATATGTGCAATTCCTTATCACACCACACAGGGGCGCTACAGTTCATCTCTTTTGAGTCTGTATTACAAAAATAGTCAAGCAGTTTTTATTTATTTTTTATTTCACCTTTATTTAACCAGTTAGACTAGTTGAGAACAAGTTATCATTTACAACTGCGACCTGGCCAAGATAAAGCATAGCAATTCGACACGTACAACTACACAGAGTTACACATGGAATAAACAAAACATAGTCAATAATACAGTAGAACAAAAGAAAACAAAAAGTCTATATACAGTGAGTGCAAATGAGGTAAGATAAGGGAGTTAAGGCAATAAATATGCCATGGTGGCGAAGTAATTACAATATAGCAATTAAACACTGGAATGGTAGATGTGCAGAAGATGAATGTGCAAGTAGAGATACTGGGGTGCAAAGGAGCAAGATAAATAGATATATACAGTATGGGGATGAGGTAGTTGGATGGGCTGTTTACAGATGGGCTATGTACAGGTGCAGTGATCTGTGAGCTGCTCTGACAGCCGGTGCTTAAAGCTAGTGAGGGAGATATGAGTCTCCAACTTCAGTGATTTTTGCAGTTTGTTACAGTCATTGGAAGTCAATTCTAGATTTCATTTTGGTTTGGAGATGCTTAATGTGAGTCTGGAAGGAGAGTTTACAGTCTTGCCAGATACCTAGGTATTTGTAGTTGTCCACATACTCTAAGTCAGAACCGTCCAGAGTAGTGATGCTAGACGGGCGGGCAGGTGTGGGCAGTGATCGATTGAAGAGCGTGCATTTAGTTTAACTTGCATTTAAGAGCAGTTGGAGGCCACGGAAGGAGAGTTGTATGTCATTGAAGCTCTTCTGGAGGTTAGTTAACACAGTGTCCAAAGAAGGGCCAGAAGTATGCAGAATGATGTATCTAGTTGTATCACAGTAGAATCTAGCTGCACCAAGAGCGTGCCAAGGGAAGGGTGGACCCCCCCCCCCCCCCCCCCCCTCTCATCTATGAGATTAGTCTGCAGGTATTTTCAGCCTGTGTTTCTTATTGGATTAACATCAACACACTTCATAGTAATCATTTAACACCACAGTCACACACACACACACACACACACACACACACACACACACACACACACACACACACACACACACACACACACACACACACACACACACACACACACACACACACACACACACACACACACAGAGTCTGGACACAGCACCACCACCCGTCACCCTCTCTCTCTCTCCTCTCTCTTTCTCTCTTCTCTCCTCTCATTCTGATATAATGTGATTAGTGTAGTTGATCCTCTGGGGTTTAGCTGAATTACCTCTCTCTGTCTCTCGCTCTCTCTCTCTTTCTACAATCTCTCTCTGTCTCTCTCTCTTTCTTCTATCTCTCTATGTCTCTCTTTCTGTCTCTCTCTCTCTTTCTTCTATATCTCCCTGTCTCCCACACAGGTGATATTCTCAGTGTCTGACTCACCCTACTCTTCTGACCCAGCTAATCTCCCACTCTAGGTGGAGGAGAGGGGAGGCGACAGGGAGAGAGACATGGGGACAGAGAGAGAGAGAGGGAAAACACTGGGAAGAGAGGCAGACGAATAAAGAATGAAGGAATAACGGAAAGAAGGGAGAGAGGGAGAGTGAGGGAGAGAGAGAGGGAGGGAAACAACAGAGGAACAGACAAGATAAAGAGAGATGAAGAATAATCGATAACGGGAACGGTTTTTGGACAACCTGCGAGAAAGAAAAGAAAGAGGAGGAGCATAAGGAGACGGAGAGAGAGAGAGGACTACAGACTACAGTCTGAAGGTGAACGCTCTGAGATATCTGCTAGATATCTGTTCCAGCTAGAGATAGTTTTAGTCCACCTATTATGCCATCGTTGACTTTAATGAGGAGGCCTGTTCTATAGATTATATTTCTAGGTTAGATATATTATGGGTGCTTACCAACTGTAGCTTCCAGGGCTAACTAGTTATCAACACAGCAATATTTACATTTTTATTTCACCTTTATTTAACCAGGTAAGCTAGTTGAGAACATGTTCTAATTTACAACGGCGACCTGGCCAAGATAAAGCAAAGCAGTGCGACACAAACAACAACACAGAGTTACACATGGAATAAACTTACAGTCAATAACACAATAGAAAAAAAGACAGTCTATATACAGTGTGTGCAAATGGCGTGAGGAGGTAAGGCAATAAATAGGCCATAGTAGCGAAGTAATTACAATTTAGCATATTAACACTGAAGTGATAGATGAGCAGATTATGATGACCAGATGACGGTGTGTAATTAGTGATACTGGTGTGCAAAAGAGCAGCAAAGTAAATAAAACAATATGGGGATGAGGTAGGTAGATTGGATGGGCTATTTACAGATGGTCTATGTACAGCTGCAGCGATCGGTTAGCTGCTCAGATAGCTGATGTTTAAAGTTAGTGAGGGAAATATAACTCTCCAACTTCAGCGATTTTTGCAATTCGTTCCAGTCGTTGGCTGCAGAGAACTGGAAGGAAAGGCGGCCAAAGCAGGTGTAGGCTTTGGAGATGACCAGTGAGATATACCTGCTGGAGCGCGTGCTACGGGTGGGTGTTGTTATCGTGACCAGTGAGCTGAGATAAGGCAGAGCTTTACCTAGCATAGACTTATAGATGACCTGGAGCCAGTGGGTCTGGCGACAAATATGCAGCGAGGGCCAGTCGACTAGAGCATACAGGTCGCAGTGGTGGATGGTATAAGGGGCTTTGGTAACAAAACGGATGGCACTGTGATAGACTGCATCCAGTTTGCTGAGTAGAGTATTGGAAGCTATTTTGTATATGACATCGCCGAAGTTGATGATCCGTAGGATAGTCAGTTTTACTAGGGTATGTTTGGCAGCGTGAGTGAAGGAGGCTTTGTTGCGAAATAGAGAACCGATTCTAGATTTGATTTTGGATTGGAGATGTTTAATATGAGTCTGGAAGAAGAGGGGGCACTATTTTTATGTTTGGAAAAATAACGTTCCCAAAGTAAACGGCCTATTTCTCAGGCCCAGATGCTAGAATATGCATATATAATTGACAGATTAGGATAGAAAACACTCTAAAGTTTCCAAAACTGTCAAAATATTGTCTGAGTATAACAGAACTGATTTCGCAGGTGAAAACCTGAGGAAATCCAAACAGGAAGTGCCTCTTATTTTGAAAAATCCCTGTTCCATTGCCTGCCTTTCCTCCATTTAAAGGGATAACAACCAGATTCCTTTCCCAATGGCTTCTACAGGGTGTGAACAGTCTTTAGACATAGTTTCAAGCTTTTATTCTGAAAAATGAGCAAGATTTTTCACATCGCGTCAGTGGACTGCCAGATGGCCTTCCATTAGTTCATGTGCGCCACAGTGATAGCTCGACATTTTCTTTCTCTGTAGTATTGAATAGTTTACCGTCCGGTTGAAATATTATCGATTATTTATGTTAAAAACAACCTGAGGATTGATTATAAAAAACGTTTGACATGTTTCTACGAACTTAACGGATACAATTTTGAATTTTTGTCTGCCCTTCATGACCTGCCTAAGGCTGTGGAATACTGAACATAACGCGCAAACCAAATGGAGGTTTTTGGATATAATATAATCTATAACGAACAAAAGGAACATTTAATGTGTAACTGGGAGTCTCGTGAGTGCAAACATCCGAAGATCATCAAAGGTAAGCGATTCATTTTATTGCTTCTGACTTTCCTGACCAAGCTACTTTGCTGCTAGGTGTTCATAATGTTTTGTCTACTGATCGATAAATTCACACAAACGCTTGGATTGCTTTCGCTGTTAAGCATATTTTCAAAATCTGACATGACAGGTGGATTATCAACAAGCTAAACTGTGTTTTGTTATATTGCACTTGTTATTTCATGAATATAAATATTTTTTGTAATATTTTGGGAATTTGGCGCTCTGCAATTCAGTGGTTGTTTATGAAAATGATCCCGCTAAAGGGATCGGTGCGCCAAGAGGTTATTAAAGTCTAACCAGACACCTAGGTATTTGTAGTTGTCCACATATTCCTGGTCAGAACCGTCCAGAGTAGTGATGCTAGTCGGGCGGGCGGGTGCTGGCAGCGAACGGTTGAAAAGCATGCATTTGGTTTTACTAGCGTTTAAGAGCAGTTGGAGGCCACGGAAGGAGTGTTGTATGGCATTGAAGCTCATTTGGAGGTTAGTTACCAGTTTTAGAAACTGTAGAGTGTTTTCTATCCAAATCTACCAATTATATGCATATCCTAGCTTCTGGGCCTGAGTAGCAGGCAGTTTACTTTGGGCACGCTTTTCATCCGGACGTCAAAATACCTCCCCCTATCCCAAAGAAATTAACACAGTGTCCAAAGAAGGGCCAGATGTATACAGAATGGTGTCATCTGCGTAGAGGTGGATCAGGGAATCAAGAGCGACATTGTTGATATATACAGAGAAAAGAGTCGGCCCGAGAATTGAACCCTGTGGTACCCCCATAGAGACTGCCAGAGGTCCGGACAACAGGCCCTCCGATTTGACACACTGAACTCTACCTGAGAAGTAGTTAGTGAACCAGGCGAGGGATCATTTGAGAAACCAAGGCTGTTGAGTCTGCCGATAAGAATACGGTGATTGACAGAGTCGAAAGCCTTGGCCAGGTCGATGAAGATGGCTGCACAGTATTGTCTTTTATCGATGGCGGTTATGATATCGTTTAGTGCCTTGAGCGTGGCTGAGCTGTTTTGCAGCTCTTTCAGAACATCTGCTATCTGGATTTGAGTGAAGGAGAAGCTGGGGAGGCTTAGGCAAGTAGCTGCGGGGGGTGCGGCGCTGTTGGCCGGGGTTGGGGTAGCCAGGAGGAAAGCATGGCCAGCCGTAGAGAAATGCGTTTTGAAATTTGAAATTATCATGGATTTATCGGTGGTGATCGTGTTACCTAGCCTCAGTGCAGTAGGTAGCTGGGAGGAGGTGCTCTTGTTCTCCATGGACTTTACAGTGTCCCAAAACGTTTTGGAGTCAGAGCTACAGGATTCAAATTTCTGTTTGAAAAAGCTAGCCTTTGCTTTCCTGACTGACTGCGTGTATTGGTTCCTGACTTCCCTGAATAGTTGCATATCGCGGGGACTATTCGATGCTATTGCAGTCCACCACAGGATGTTTTTGTGCTGGTCAAGGGCAGTCAGGTCTAGAGTGAACTATGGGCTATATCTGTCCTTAGTTCTACTTTTTTTGAAAGGGGCATGCTTATTTAAGATGGTGAGGAAATTACTTTTAAAGAACGACCAGGCATCCTCTACTGACGGGATGAAGTCAAAATCCTTCCAGGATACCCGGGCCAGGTTGCTTTATCTTGGCCAGGTCGCAATTGTAAATGAGAACGTGTTCTCAATTTGCCTACCTGGTTAAATAAAGGTTAAATAAAATAAATAAATAAATAAAAGGTCGATTAGAAAGGCCTGCTCGCAGAAGTGTTTTAGGGAGCGTTTTGACAGTGATGAGGGGTGGTCGTTTGACCGCGGATCTCTGAGATCCTGATTGAAAACAGCAGAGGTGTATTTGGAGGGCAAGTTGGTCAGGATAAAATCTATGAGGGTGCCCATGTTTACGGATTTAGGGTTGTACCTGGTTGGTTCCTTGATAATTTGTGTGAGATTGAGGGTGAGATTGATCTAGCTTAGATTGTAGGACTGCCGGGGTGTTAAGCATATCCCAGTTTAGGTCACCTAACAGAACGAACTCTGAAGATAGATGAGGGGCAATGAATTCACATATGGTGTCCAGGGCACAGCTGGGAGCTGAGGGGGAACAGGCGGAAACAGTGAGAGACTTATTTCTGGAGAGATTCATTTTTAAAATTAGAAGCTTCAACTGTTTGGGCATAGACCTGGAAAGTTTGTCAGAACATTGCAAGCTATCTCTGCAGTAGATTGCAACTCCTCCCCCTTCGGCAGTTATATCTAGATGGAAAATGTTGTAGTTGGGTATGGAAATCTCAGAATTGTTGGTAGCCTTCCTAAGCCAGGATTCAGACACGGCAAGGACATCAGGGAGTGTGCTAAAGCAATGAGTAAAACAAAGTTAGGGAGGAGGCATCTGATGTTAACATACATGAAACCAAGGCTTTTTCGATTACAGAAGTCAACAAATGAGAGTGCCTGGGGACACGCAGGGCCTGGGTTAACCTCCACATCACTCGAGGAACAGAGGAGGAGTAGGATGAGGGTACGGCTAAAGGCTATCAAAACTGGTAATCTAGTGCTTTGGGGACAGAGAATAAAAGGAGCAGATTTCTGGGCGTGGTGGAATAGATTCAGGGCATAATGTGCAGACATGGGTATGGTGGGGTGCGGGTACAGTGGAGGTAAGCCCAGGCACTGAGTGATGATAAGAGAGGTTGCATCTCTGGCCTCGCTGGTTATACTGGATGAGGTCACCGCATGTGTGGGAGGTGGGACAAAGGAGGTATCTGAGGCATGTAGAGTGGGACTAGGGGCTCCACAGTAAACTAAAACAATGATAACTATCCTAAACAACAGTATACAAGGCATATTGACATTTGAGAGAGACATAAAGCGAGGCATGAAGCAATCACAGGTGTTGATTGGGAGAGCTAGCTAAGACAACAACGGGTGAGACAACAAAAGCTAAGCAGCTAAAACAACAACAGGTAAAATGGCGATGAATGGGCAGAGAGGGTCGGTTAACTACACACAGGGCCTGATTTGGGGCTGACAGATAAACTAAAAAGTAAACAAAGTGGAGTACCGTGATAAATGAACAGTCCAGCAGGCATCAGCTATGTAGCCACGTGATCATAGGGTACAGTGAACAGCAATAGATGAAACAGGGAACCCGTGGGGTAGTCGTTACTACGCTAGCATGCGGGAGACACAGCGTTTAAAGTTAGCAGGCCGGGGTAAGGAGAAGTGTCTGCTCCGGCGTCCGGCAAAGGCCGGTTGAGGGCACAGCGGATGGAATTACGTCTGCGGACCAGTCGTGGTGGTACGGCGGGGCACCGTGTTGACAAAGGGTCCAGGCCAGATGGCGAAAGAGGTATTGTAGTTGTAGTAATTTTGTTTGCTACCCGTGTTGGGGTAGATTCCGGGAGGCATCGGCTGAGTAGCCGGGTGATCACAGAGTAGGCCGGGAGGTGGGCCTGGCTCAGGGCTAGCTTCGGGGATGGGTCACTCGGTAGCAGCTAGCTAGCTGTGATGATCAGGAGTAATGGTTCAGGGTTTACGGCAGGAATCTGGCGTTGTAGTTGAGAAAAACAGTCCGAGGCTGGCAGGTATTATCCAGGCGATAAAAAAACTGCTGGTGCCTGAGCAGAAGGTAAAGGCCGCTAGCAGTGGCTAACAATGACTAAATAGCTAGTAGCTAATTAGCTGGTTAGCTGCTGATAGAGGTTCTGGCTATAAAGTAAAAAAAATAGCGGATCCGTATCACATTGGGTGAGGCGGGTTCCCGGAATGTATATTACATTTAAAAATGGAAAAGAGATTGTAAAATAAATTTTAATATATACAAAAAAGACGAAAAATACAATAAGTAAACGAGAGGACAACAAACCACGTCTGCACTGCTACGCCGTCTTGAAAAAAGAAATATATATGTTTAGCTCATCTTAGCTGAGAGAGGCTGAGTCCTCAAATGGCATTCCCTATCTAGTGCACTACTTTTAACCAGGGCCCATGGCCCCCGATTCCCTATCTAGTGCACTACTTTTAACCAGGACCCATGGCCACCTATTCCCTATCTAGTGCACTACTTTTAACCAGGGCTCATGGCCACCTATTTCCTATCTAGTGCACTACTTTTAACCAGGACCCATGGCCACCTATTCCTAACTTCTCATGCAACTTCAATGGGGTGTACTGACGTGATTTCTCTCCCTCTCTCTTTCTCTCTCTCTCTCTCTCGTTCCTTCTCCTCTCTCTCCTCTCCTCTCCTCCCCCCAGTAGTAGATCATGGTAGATTTGTTCCTAGGTCATTCACTAGTATGTAACAACAGGGATCGTGTTGAGTACGATACGGAACGAGAAGTCATGCTTCGTCTCCAGAACCGGATCCTGCTCCTGTTCTTTGGTTCCGCAGACTGCCAACGGTGCCAGGAGTTCATCCCCACACTTAAGGTAAACACACACCACTCACAGGCTCCTAGGCACACACACACACACACACACACACACACACACACACACACACACACACACACACACACACACACACACACACACACACACACACACTCACACATTGACTCACTTGATAGCCAATAGTAGAGTAGGTCAAGTCTCTCTCTCTCTCTCTCTCTCTCTCTGTCTCTCTCTCTCTCTCTCTCTCTCTCTCTCTCTCTCTCTCTCTCTCTCTCCTCTCTCTCTCTCTCTCTCTCTCTCTCTCTCTCTCTCCTCTCTCTCTCTCTCTCTCTCTCTCTCTCTCTCTCTCTCTCTCTCTCTCTCTCTCTCTCTCTCTCTCTCTCTCTCTCTCTCTCTCTCTCTCTCTCTCTCTCTCTCTCTCTCTCTCTCTCTCTCTCTCTCTCTCTCTCTCTCTCTCTGTGTGCCAATTAAGGTATTATAAACATCTCACATCTCTCCTCCCTCCCTCTACACCCTTCCCCTTTCCTTCCCCAATCTACCCCCTCCACTTAGGACTTCTTCAAGCGTCTAACTGATGAGTTCTACGTGGAACGCTCCGCCCAGTTGGTCCTTCTGTACATCAGCCTGGACCAATCAGAGGAACAGCTGGAGCACTTCCTCAAAGAGCTGCCCAAGAAATGCCTGTTCCTAACCCACGATGACCCCTATCGCAGGTATGGGTGGATGGGGTTGGGTGGGGTTGATGGGGTTGGGTGGTGAGGAGAAATGCTTGTACCTACCCACGATGACCCCTATCGCAGGTATGGGTGGATGGGGTTGGGTGGGGAGGAGAAATGCCTGTTCCTAACCCACGATGACCCCTATCGCAGGTATGGGTGGATGGGGTTGGGTGGGGAGGAGAAATGCCTGTTCCTACCCCACGATGACCCCTATCGCAGGTATGGGTGGATGGGGTTGGGTGGGGTGGAGTGTTTGTCTATAGAGTGTGTGTGTATCTTGCACTGTGTGCGTGGGTGTATAGAGTGATTGTGTGTGTATGACAACTTGTCGGTGTCTGTCTGTCTGTCTGTCTGTCTGTCTGTCTGTCTGTCTGTCTGTCTGTGTATGTCTGTGTATGTCTGTGTATGTCTGTGTATGTATGTGTATATCTTACACTGTGTGTGGGTGTGTATATAACGTGTGTGTGTGTGTGTGTGTGTGTGTGTGTGTGTCAGAGAGCTGGAGTCTATGTTTGAGGTGGAGGATGTACCGAGGGTGGTGGTTCTGCGTCCAGACTGTTCTGTTCTATCTCCCAACGCTGTCTCTGAGATAAGCAGCCTCGGAACCGACTGCTTCCACAACTGGCAGGTCTCTGTGTGTGTGTGTGGGTGTGTGTGTGTGTGTGTGTGTAACGTGGGCGTTTAACGTGTGTGTACATATATGTAACGTGTGTGTATAACGTGCATTTGTGTGTATACAACATTGTGTGTGTGTGTTTATACAACATTGTTTGTGTGTGTATGACAATGTGTGTGTATAATATTGTGTGAGTGTGTATAAAGTGTGTGTATATAATATTGTGTGAGTGTAACGGAAACACCATGTAACGTCCTGACCAGAGTTCTTATGTGTTTTGCTTGTTTAGTGTTGGTCAGGACGTGAGCTGGGTGGGAATTCTATGTTGTGTGTCTAGTTTGTCTGTTTCTGTGTCCAGCCTAATATGGTTCTCAATCAGAGACAGCTGTCAATCGTTGTCCCTGATTGAGAATCATATATAGGAGGCTTGTTTTGTGTTGGGATTTTGTGGGTGATTGTTTCCTGTCTCTGTGTTTTGTCTGCACCAGATGGGCTGTCTCGGTTTTCACATTTGTTATTTTGTTACTTGTAGTAGTGTTACCGTTTATTCGTCTATTAAACATGTTGAACACTAGCCGCGCTGCATTTTGGTCCTCTCCTTCACCTATGGAAGAAAACCGTGACACACCAACATAAAGTGTCCTAATAGGACGTTGGGTCACCATGAGCCAGAACAGCTTCAATGGCATAGATCCTACAAGTGTCTGGGACTCTATTGGAGGGATGTGACACCATTATTCTACGAAAAATTCCATAATTTAGTGTTTTGTTGATGGGGGTGGAAAACGATGTCTCAGGTGCCACTCAATTGGGTTGACATCTGGTGACTCTACACACACACGCGCACGTGCGCTCACACACACACACATTTCTTAGCCACTTTTTCTCCTTTGAGACTTCTCTTTCCAAGTCACTGAGATCTCTTCTTCTAGCCATGGTAGCCAAAATAATGGGCAACTGGACATTTTTATACATGACCCTAAGCATGATGGGATGTCAGGAACCACAGCTGTGCGGAAGGAAGCGCTTTGTATCCCTCATTTACTGAAGTGTTTCCTTTATTTTGTATGTATGTATTTATATATATTATTTGTGTGTGTGTGTGTGTGTGTGTGTGTGTGTGTGTGTGTGTGTGTGTGTGTGTGTGTGTGTGTGTGTGTGTGTGTGTGTGTGTGTGTGTGTATTATGCGTGTGCGTGTGTGTATATAAGGTGTGTATAACAACGTGTGTCTGACAGGAATCAGCTGAGCTTATCGACAGGAACTTCATGCTGAACGAGGAGTTTGATGACAAAAAGATGCGGAGCGTCACCGACCCGATACGCCGCCTCAAATACAAGGTGAAGAAGAAGAAGAAGAAGAGGAGCTGGTGGGGGTGGGGGGGTGGTGGAGCCGGAGAGGACGAGGGAGAGGAGGAGGAGGACGAGGAGGAGGAGGAAAGAGGAGAGAAAGAAGGATGAGAAGCAGAATGGAGGAGAAGGAAGAGAAGGAGGTAGAGGAGGAGTAGGAGGATGATGAAGAGGAGGTAGAGGGTGGTCCTGGGGTTGAGATGTGTATAATATTGTGCGTTTGTATATAACGTGTGTATATAAAGGGGAAGAGGAAGAATGAGAAAAGAAGTTGGGAATCCACTCCTCTTAAGCACAGGCCAATCATGTGAATTATCTCCAATGACTGGTTGGTTCTGTCAAGACAGACCTCTTGATTGGTTGATTGTCGCTTCTGTTAATGACTGGATTGCTGATGCTGCCAAGACAATTGTTGTGTCCCAAGTGGCACCCTATTCCCTTCATAGTGCACTATTTATGATCAGGGCCCATAGAGCTCTGGTCAAAAGTAGTGCACTATGTAGGAATGTAGTGTGACATTCGGGACTCTACCCAAAAATGGGTTGTAGTGATATAAAGCTTTTCATTAGGCCTCAAAACACTGATGCTAATGCTAATGCTAACTAATGATTAACAATCACTGAATAATATGAACTGCTGCTAACTAGCCATTAGCAATGCCAATTGCAAACTCCCTCAAAACTGGAGATATCTGTGGCACTGTAGAGCGAGAGAGAGCACAAGGTGCCCCTGTGTAATGGTCATGCTGTTTAGCTTCTTGTTATGCCACCCCTGTCAGGTGGATGGATTATCTTGGCAAATGAGAAATACTCACTAACACGAACATAAACAAATTTGTGCATATTTTTGTTGAGAAATACGATTATTGTGCATATGGAACATTTCTGGGATTTTTTGTTGTTGCATGAAACATGGGACCAAAACTTTGCATGTTGCGTTTATATTTTTGTTCAGTGGCAATGGTTGATGATAACTGATGCTATTTGATGCTAACTAGTGATTAGCAATGACTGGATAATATGAACTGATGCTATTTGATGTTAACTAACCATTAGCAATAGGTGGCCAATATGACCTTAATTAATAATTGACGCTAACTATGGATTGGAAATCGTTGAATAATATGAACTGATGCTAACCAGAAATTAGCAATGGCTGTATAATATAAAATGTTGCTAATATCAGTGGTTGGATAATATTGGCACTAATTACTGTCCATAGTGTTGTGGTGTGACGGTGCCAGAACAGAAGACTGCTTCTGTAGGTCACCTCAATGCTTTACACTGAGCATTAACAACTGATTGTTATGTACATTTGTATTGTGTATATAATTTATGTTGATATATTCATATTAAAACAGATATCAACGCTACATTGTCAGTAAAGGACTTGGTTCTTCATCATTCATCTGGATGATGATGATGATGACTATGTTGTTGTTATGATGATGTAATAAATTTGGCAGAAGCCTAGTTAGGTCTCTCTCTCTCTTTCACTTTCTCTCTCTCGCTGTCTCTCGCACTCCGCCCTTCTTTGTCTTTTGCACAAACCCAGCCAGTTGTGCTTTTCCTTTTTTTACAAACGTGTTGCTGACACAGTCACGTAGCTACTTCCTGTTCTCTCAGTAACAGTACGGCAGAGAGAGAGGAAGTACGACTAAAACCACAACTCTTGAGAAAAGCTATCCCTAACTTCACCAGAAAGTAAGGAATTTACTTCAATTAACAGTTCAGGTTCATAATTGTTCAGATGATATGATAAATAAGGAAGTCAAATGCACTCAATGATTAAATCACAGGATGAATAGGATGCCTATAGGCCCCAGGCCTACCAGAAGGGTGTCCCTTGACCCCTCAGCCCCAGGCCTACCAGAAGAGTGTCCCCTGACCCCTCAGCCCCAGGCCTACCAGAAGAGTGTCCCCTGACCCCTCAGCCCCAGGCCTACCAGAAGGGTGTCCCCTGACCCCTCAGCCCCAGGCCTACCAGAAGGGTGTCCCCTGACCCCTCAGCCCCAGGCCTACCAGAAGGGTGTCCCCTGACCCCTCAGCCCCAGGCCTACCAGAAGGGTGTCCCCTGACCCCTCAGCCCCAGGCCTACCAGAAGGGTGTCCCCTGACCCCTCAGCCCCAGGCCTACCAGAAGGGTGTCCCCTGACCCCTCAGCCCCAGGCCTACCAGAAGGGTGTCCCCTGACCCCTCAGCCCCAGGCCTACCAGAAGGGTAGGGTTAGGGTTAGGGTTAGGGTTAGGGTTAGACAGTTTTATTGAGATGTGGGTGCAGCAGTGTACGGAAACGGTATGTATTGTGGGGTCAACGAAATAATGCCATGAAGGACTGCAGGTAATATCCGGCTCATGGTTGGTTGTGAAATGCCAGAACAATCTCCTGTCAGAATGTTCCAGTGGCCAGAAATCCCAGGGTGGAGAGGACTTGGGTTTGCACTGGGATGGCATTGGTGCATTTCGTCTCCCTTTCTAATACTGGAAAGAGTTGGTTGCAGAGATACAATAAAATACGCCTTGGAAAACTAAATCTACTAATAAGCCAAGAGTCGCTCTCAGCAAAAGAATCTGCACGCTCATTGAAAACACGCTCCCTGCGTAATGCAGCTTGTGCCAGATCCTCCAGAAATGCAAGATTTGTCATTTTGGACAAGTCATAACGCCTCAGTGTTGCCTTTTATACTATTTAACTGGTTTAACTAAATTGCCTCCAATCTTACATTCCACTCTCTTTCTAAATGACTTTATTATTCAATTAGGCTTAAATGCTTTCATGTTTATGAATTCGATAGCACCCTGAGAGAACTATTAGTAGCTTAAGTGTCTATAAAAGAAAAACATTACTAAACTATTATTGTATTAACTTTTTTCTTCATAGTTGATGATTTGGTCCAGTATGTCAATCCTTTCTCCATTTGGTGGATGGTATTTCATTAGCAGATTTGACTTTTCTACCACAAGGTGCTGTGGGTACGCAGGTCAGAGGTGTGCTTAAATTTACACACATTCTCAAGTATAAGTACAAATTGATAAATCCCACACTTTGCTTAGAAATGATGGCACGCAGCATGGTTTACCAACATTTCTGTTCATACGCAACATTGATAAATGAGTGCCTAGGCTCTATAATAGCCTGCCATTGCTGTGTGTCAACATTTTGTTTTATTTTATCTTTATTTAAATAGGCTAGTCAGTTAAGAAGAAATTCTTATTTTACAATGACGGCCTACCGGGGAACAGTAGGCTCAGGGGCAGGGGCAGAACAACAGAGTTTTATCTTGTCAGCTCGGGGATTCAAGCCACCTACCTTTCGGTTACTGGCCCAACGCTCTAACCACTAGGCTACCTGCTGCCCCCTAAATAACTGGCTGTGGTACTGATAAAGTTGCAGTCACACATTCTAGACCCAATTTTCTACCATTTGGTGTAATGTCATGTCCCAGATATTTAACTGATTCAGAGACAAGCTGCAGCTTTTTCTTTGAGACTTTGGCCATTTTCAGCAAGAAAGCCTAGCAGAGTTCGCATGCTTGTTTGGTTTCAGAACACAGTAACAGGTCGTTGACATACTGTATTAACGTACTCCCAGCGGGGGGTATGAAACACTCTAAATTTTGCACCAAAGTAGCAGAAAACACCTCCGTCAAGTCCATGTAATCTTATGGGCAAACGGTCCAGCGCTTGTTCAGAAAAGTAAAAAGCGAACCAGAACTGTGATTGTGGTGCAACGGGACTGCTAGAATTGAGCATCTGTCAGATTTAACACCTGAACACCATTTAGCCGATGCCGGCACGGCAGATAGTGCTGTGGTTTGGCACAACAGGAGCCCTGAACATGAACAGCATCATTAACTGGTCTAAGATCTTGAACAAAAGCCAATCACCCGAGGCTTTCCGGACGGGAAGAATGGGGGTGTTGCAGGAAGAGTCTGGACAAGGCACAATTGCTCCTCTTTCTACCAATGAAGCATGAACAGGGGTAATCCCCCTCACTGCCTCCTGACTCAGAGGATACTGGGCCCGGCTGGGTCTGTGTGTGTGCTCTTAGGTGTGACAGTCAGCGGTTTCACCCTCCTCTTTCGCCCAATGTCATACTTATCTTTAGCCCACAGAGAGTCTTGGAGACCAGCCAACAAGGGTGACTCAGTCTCCACGGAAACCATCTGTTTAGTTGGTTTTGCATTATCTAAGCCATGCACACATTGTTGAACAGGCGCAGCCCACACAGAGTATATGTGCCAGGGGTGAATTTAGATCCATCCACTCTAACTGTTAGGACTTCCACCGAAGTCGGTTCCTCTCCTTGTTCGGGCAGCGTTCGGCGGTCGGCGTCACCGGTCTTCTAGCTATCGTAAATGTTTTTGTACATTTTCCATTTGTTTTGTCTTGTATTCCCACACACCTGGTTCTCATTTCCCTCATTGCGTGTTGTGTATTTAACCCTCTGTTCCCTCCATGTCTTTGTGTGGTTTGTTGTAAGTGCTTGTGCACATGGTTACGGGTGCGCGTCGGGTTTTGTACCCATGTTGGTTTATTCTTGATGCCGTTGGTTTTGAATTTAAACTGCTCCGGCTATTACCGAGTTCTGCTCTCCTGCGTTTGACTTCACTGCCACCAGTTACTCACCCCTTACACTAACTTCCCAGTCAGTAACCTGCAAGACAGACTTCAACCAGACACCGGTGTCCTTCCAGGCAACATCATCTGTCTTAGCTATTGAAAAACTGAGGTATCGTTTCGATTAAGAGATCAAGTCTGTACCTTGGTTATCTTTACACTAACAGCACAACATTGGGGCCCACTATACATGTCACTGCGCAGTAAGCTTTTCTTGGATTGCGGTTTCTTTCAGCCAATTTTATCCGTATTACAAATCTCTCTTCAATGGTGAAAAATGGGCGGTGCAATGTAAGTCAGTCTGGCATAAAACTGACTGTTTGTTAATAACAAATGCGAGCAATTAAGAAGGGGATGGGATCACAGTGTGATCCATCAATAACCTGCATGTCCCACGCATAGTACCAAACACTTGTTGGGTTAGTGTTAGACAGCATCATGCGATGACATGTCTCCTGAGGCTGTAAAACAGTGAGGACTTTTTCTTTACAAAGAATATTAATTCCCAATTTACGGAGAAGATCTCTTCCTGCCACATTTACAGGACAACATGCAAAAGAAATGAACTGATGTTTTATGCATGTGTCATCAACTTTAACAGGTAGGGGGATTGGGAGCAACTCTTTCATAGTCACTCCCCAGGATCCCACAGTGCTGACTGATTCATTTGACATGCGAGGTTTGGGATTTAGATTTTATGTCTAGTAAAAAGTTGACAGAATTTGACAAGAAGACGAACCATTGGTTCCTCACGGAGGCTAGAAAAAATCTTTAGGTGCTGTCCTACGGTGTCAACTGTCTCAACCTCGTGTCAGTTGGTGTGTGGGTTGTAAAGGGTCATTTACGGTGGTGGTTACGTTCTCCAGTTACCTGCCCCTCGCCCTGCCACGCCCCCAATCCGTTCTTGCAGTTTTTTTGCAAAATGTCAACTCTTTCCACAATTATAACAGAGAGGGACGTATTTCTGCCAGACGCCACATCCACCTTTGGCTCTACCTCCTCCATGCCCTCCTTGACCATGAGCGGAATTGACCTTGGACTGTGAGTTACTTCTGCCCCTGAGACAATGCCAATTGTGCAGCCTGGAGTTTCACACTCTCCTTCTTCATTGTCTGTTTGGTCTTGGAGACAGCTGTTGTCTCTCAGCATGTTTACAGTATTCAACAACGGTTTGGATGGTGGTGGTTTCCCAGCCAAAACAGGTCGTCTTAACCTGCTTATCCAGGCCCGGACGTAGTCCATTCATCAGGGCAGCCTTCAGGAGGCTGTTGTAGTCAGGCCCGGACGTAGTCCATTCATCAGGGCAGCCTTCAGGAGGCTGTTGTAGTCGTCAGTGCCTGGTCTGATGCTACTGTGTTTAACTTAACCTGCTTATCCAGGCCCGGACGTAGTCCATTCATCAGGGCAGCCTTCAGGAGGCTGTTGTAGTCAGGCCCGGACGTAGTCCATTCATCAGGGCAGCCTTCAGGAGGCTGTTGTAGTCGTCAGTGCCTGGTCTGATGCTACTGTGTTTAACTTAACCTGCTTATCCAGGCCCGGACGTAGTCCATTCATCAGGGCAGCCTTCAGGAGGCTGTTGTAGTCAGGCCCGGACGTAGTCCATTCATCAGGGCAGCCTTCAGGAGGCTGTTGTAGTCGTCAGTGCCTGGTCTGATGCTACTGTGTTTAACTTAACCTGCTTATCCAGGCCCGGACGTAGTCCATTCATCAGGGCAGCCTTCAGGAGGCTGTTGTAGTCGTCAGTGCCTGGTCTGATGCTACTGTGTTTAACTTAACCTGCTTATCCAGGCCCGGACGTAGTCCATTCATCAGGGCAGCCTTCAGGAGTCTGTTGTAGTCGTCAGTGCCTGGTCTGATGCCACTGTGTTTACGGAAACAGTTCTCAAGTCTGTGCCTGTAATCTTCCAATGACCTTCCAATTGGCCTTTCGTATGCAGCTATGGACAGCTTCCCAATCAGTCATACAGTAGGTGGGTAATGTTCTTTAACCTGTCTAGGATCAGCGTGGCGCTAGCGGCACACCCCCCCCCCCCCCACTGAAAAACCAGTGCCGCGAAATTCAAAAAAAATATTTTTTTTAAATATTTAACTTTCACACATTAAAGTCCAATACAGCTAATGAAAGACACAGATCTCGTGAATCCAGTCAACATGTCCGATTTTTAAAATGTTTTACAGGGAAGACACAATATGTAAAGATGTACATCTATTACCTAAAAACACATTAGCATAATCCACCATCTTTTATTTGTCCACCAACACCAGTAGCCATCACCAATTTGGCTAAACTAAGATATTTATAGCCCCTAACCAACAAAAAAACTCATTAGATGACAGTCTGATAACATATTTATGGTATGGGATAGGTTTTGTTAGAAAAAAGTGCATATTTCAGGTAGATGGCATAGGTTACAATTGCACCCACCGTCACAAATGGAATAGAAAAACTACTTAGAGCAACGTGTTTACCTACTTACTAATCATCAAACATTTCGTAAAAATACACAGCATACACGAATCGAAAGACACAGATCCTGTGAATACAGACAATATTTCAGATTTTCTAAGTGTCTTACAGCGAAAACACAATAAATCGTTATATTAGCATAGCACATAGCACATAGCAGCCCAGCATTGATTCTAGCCAAAGTGAGCGATAAAAGTCAACATCGCCAAAAGATATTAATTTTTTCACTAACCTTCTCAGAATTCTTCCGATGACACTCCTGTAACATCACATTACAACATGCATATACAGTTTGATCGAAAATGTTTATATTTAGCCACCAAAATCATGGTTAGACAATGTGAAATGTAGACAAGCTGGTCAGAAAATGTCCTTGCGCCACTTAGACAGTGATCTACTCTTATACATAAATACTCATAAACGTGACTAAAAAATATAGGGTGGACAGGGATTGATAGACAATTTAATTCTTAATACAATTGCGGAATTACATTTTTTAATTTATCCTTACTTTTCAATACAGTTTGCGCCAAGCGAAGCTACGTCAAAAAACATGGCGTCCTAAGCCACTAAAATGTTTTGACAGAAACACGATTTATCATAATAAAAATGTCCTACCTTGAGCTGTTCTTCCATCAGTATCTTGGGCAAAGGATCCTTTCTTGGGAGGAATCGTCTTTTGGTGGAAAGCTGTCCTCTTGCCATGTGGAAATGCCAACTGCGTTCGGGATGAACTGAAAGCGTGCCCACCTATTCACAGCGTTAAAGAAATAAATGTCCCAAAATCGCACTAAACGGATATAAATTGCTATAAAACGCTTTAAATTAACTACCTTATGATGTTTTTAACTCCTATAACGAGTGAAAAGATGACCGGAGAAATATAACAGGCTAAACTAACGCTTGGAACAGGAGAGGGTCGGTGTCCTCCACGCGCGTGACGCACCAAGAAAAGACTTGCTAGCTACAGGGTTTTTTGATTTATAGGGCCTGTGAACGCGCAATCGACCCCATTGGAATCGTCATCACGTAAAGGCATCCAGGGGAAGACGTAAGAAGTGTCCGTACAGTCATAGCAATATCAGTGCCCTTTTAACTGACTTCAGAACAGTGGCCAACATTTCTGAAATCTGAATCCATGTCAGGGAAATTGCTGTAGAATGGGCTCTGTTCCACTTAGAGACAAAATTTCAACTCCTATAGAAACTATAGACTGTTTTCTATCCAATAATAATAATAATATGCATATTGTACGATCAAGGATTTTGTGGGAAGCCGTTTCAAAAATTACCCAATTAGCATAAATAGTCTAAACAGCGCCCCCATCCCCAACAGGTTAATAGGGTCACACAGAGAGGTCAGTTGAGTCTGATAGGCTCTATCCTCACCCCAGAGGTGGTTCTCGTCGAATCCTCCTGCCACGTCAGTCCATCGCAGTCTCATCTGGCAGATGTGGGCTGACCTCAGACCTTCTTTTACCATTATTTCTTTAACTTTCCTATCAGAACATGCTGCTTCTCCTTCCCATTTCCTGAAATTATCCCAATCTTTCCTACTTGGTTTCTTGGTCTCAAAATCCTGTAACTTCTTTCTACATTCTGTTGGCTACACTTAATGTACTTTTCAAGGTGAAATCTGCTACCTTGTGCCAGAACGGTACCTGTTCCAGAATGTCCTGCCCCACTTATCCACCAATACCTTCACCGGTCTGACAAGGTTCTCCCTTGCTGCTCTTGGCTCCCATTGTGAAACTCCATCTCTACACACTCTCAGAGACAAAGAAAAACAAACAGTATTTGGTTAGGAATGTCTTCCTTTCTTATAATTCAAACAGAGTTTATTCTTTATTTTTTTCTCCATCAAAATATATATCTATACATTTTTACATTTTCTATGTAATTAAAAAATGTGTACCCATATGGAAGTTCCTCCTATGCAAATGTAGTACCTCAGGATCTTATCTTGGAAAACCTTTCATCGTGCATTTACATCTGACGATTGCAAACCATAGCATATCAATTCATATTAATTTAGTACTTTGCCCAATAATGCGCATTTACCCAGGAATACCTCTGTTATAAAACAGGGTATTCTCCACACACAGTAGAGCCCTCCTTGTCACTAAGACAACGCCTTCTTCACACACAGTAAATTCTCCTCTACACACAGTAGAATCCTCCTTGTCACTAAGACAACGCCTTCTTCACACATACTAAATTCTCCTCTACACACAGTAGAGCCTTCCTTGTCATTAACACAACGCCTTCTTCACACACAGTAAATTCTCCTCTACACACAGTAGAGCCCTCCTTGTCATTAACACAACGCCTTCTTCACACACAGTAAATTCTCCTCTACACACAGTAGAGTCTTCTGTCACTAAGATAAGATCTATATTTTAATGTGCACTTTAATTGTCCTTTAAAACCTGTTGAGGATAGATGGCGCTATTTTCAGTTTGGGGAAAAATCGTGCCCAATTTAAACGGCCTCGTACTCTATTCCTGCTCGTACAATATGCATATTATTATTACTATTGGATAGAAAACACTCTCAAGTTTCTAAAACCGTTTGAATTATATCTGTGAGTAAAACAGAACTCATTTTTCAGCAAACTTCCTGTCAGAAAATGACAAATCTGAAATCGAGGCTCTGTTCCAGGGCCTCCCTATCATTTTGCTTGACATTTATGACTATACATGCACTTCATACGCCTTCCACTAGATGTCAATAGGCTGTGAGAGGTGAAATGGGGTTTCTAGGTATTTCTATGGTCAAAAGAGAGAGCTTGGAATGACATGACCCCCGAATTCCTTTGTTCAGGAAGCGCATAAAGGTCATCAGTATTGGCTTCTGAAAAGCATTCGCTATAGACGTCTAATATCTCCGGCTTTGCTTTTATTTGATAAATGTGATAATATCATCGTAAAGTATGTTTTTTCAATATAGTTTTATCCGATTATTGAAATTTTTCCGGGAGTTTAGGCGTGTTGCGTTCTTTGCGTTTGGTGACGATGGACAGCTTAGCGCCACTTGGCTAGTTTTGCTTGCTCATTCGAGAGGGAAAAAGGCCATTCTAAAACCAAACAATGATTGTTCTGGACAAAGGACCCCTTGTACAACATTCTGATGGAAGATCATCAAAAGCAGGACCCATTTATGATGTTATTTCATATATCTGTCGAACATGTTTACTTTTAGTTTGCGCCCAGATTTTGGGCGCTCTTTCGCTATAACGTAAGCTGCATGTCGTAATGAAGTTATTTTTAGAATTCTAACACGGCGATTGCATTAAGAACTAGGGTATCTATCATTTCCTATACAACATGTATTTTTTAGTAAAGTTTATGAATAGTTATTTGGTCAGAATAGGTGAGTGTCAGAAATATATCCGGACATTCTGGGAAAAAGATGCTACGTTTTCACAATGTATAACCACGGATTTCAGCTCTAAATATGCAAATTTTCTAACAAACCATATATGTATTGTGTAATATGATGTTATAGGACTGTCATCTGATGAAGTTTATGAAGGTTAATAAAAAAATGTATATCTTTTGCTGGTTTATTCGCTATCGCTAACGTGCCTATTGCTATCGCTAACGTGCCTTGAATGAATGAATGCGGTTGTGTGGTAGGCTATTGTAGTAAGCTAATATAATGCTATATTGTGTTTTCGCTGCAAAACACTTAAAAAATCGGAAATATTGGCTGGATTCACAAGATGTTTGTCTTTCATTTGCTGTACACCATGCATTTTTCAGAAATGTTTTATGATGAGTATTTAGGTATTTCACGTTGGTCTCTGTAATTACTCTGGCTGCTTCGGTGCTATTTCTGATGGTAGCTGTGATGGTAGCTGCAATGTAAAACTGGTTTATACCTCAAATATGCAAATTTTTCGAACAAAACATAGATTTATCGTATAACATGTTATAAGACTGTCATCTGATGAAGTTGTTTCTTGGTTAGTTTGGTTGGTTCTTGGTTAGTTTGGTTGGTTATGTGCAAGCTACCTGTGCTGTGAAAAATGTCTGTGCTTTTTTGTAATTGGTGGTGAGCTAACATAAATGTACGTGGTGTTTTCGCTGTAAAACTTTAAAAATCGGACATGTTGACTGGATTCACAAGATGTGTATCTTTCATTTGCTGTATTGGACTTGTTAATGTGTGAAAGTTAAATATTTCAAAAAAATATTTTTTGAATTTCGCGCTTTGCCTTTTCAGTGGAATGTGGGAGGTGTTCCGCTAGCGGAACCCCGGTGCTAGACAGGTTAAAAAAGTCAGTCTCACCCTTCATTTTATTGTTCGGGATGGCGTATCCGTCCACTAATGCTCCCTGACGGGTCCAAGGTGAGTCCCTTCTGCTCCACCCAGGCGGAGTGTGGGTCCCTGAGCCACGTCTAATGCAGCCCCTGTGTGCAGTTAACCTCGGTGTTACCGGCAACGATCAGCAAACGGAGTTTGCCATCCTCGTCACCAACAATTGTCGTGGAAATTCTAACCAAAAAGAAGAGACTGTAGATTCTTCAAACAACAATTTTATTCTAAGAAATGCAATTCTGGAGCAGTTAGCAATCACTCAATGGTGCAGAGTTAAAGAGCCCAACGAACAAGAGTTACGTCTCAGCTTTTATAGCAATGTACAAACTCTTTGTTCTACGTGACATTTAGCAGATGTGTGAGAACCTGGTGGGAACATTGTGTGCAAAAAAGTGATAACACCAGTTTTGTTACTCCTTTCTTCTGATATCTAGGCACTGCTGCTCAAGCTAGCTTCTGTTCTCTTCACATCAGGGACACAGCTGTGTCCTTGACGCGTCTTTCTTTTCCCCAACGCAGTTAAGCCAAAACCACGGCCCGTTATTCAGAGGGGCGTTCTACAAAACTTTGAGCGTTCTCCAAGTCTCCAAGTCCGGAAGTGAATATCACGGAGTGCGAAATTTCAGTCACTGATTAATAACATTTTCCCTTGTATTTCAAGATTGAAAAATATAATAACATAATGTCGTGGACTGAGCTAGCCATTAACGTCCCTTAACACTCAAAGACAGATTCAATGGCTGTAGAATAGCGTATTCGACTGAATGATTATAATAAATATTTGAGAAATTCTGAATAATAAGCATATGCTTTTACCTGATAATAGACTACTTGTCACGCCCTGAACTTAGAGAGCTGTTTTATTTCTCTATTTGGTTAGGTCAGGGTGTGATGTGGGGTGGGCATTCTATGTTTTGTTTTCTATGTTTCTTTATTTCTATGTTTTGGCCGGGTATGGTTCTCAATCAGGGACAGCTGTCTATCGTTGTCTCTGATTGGGGATCATACTTAGGTAGCCCTTTTTCCCTCCTTTCAGTGTGGGTAGTTGACTTTGTTAGAGGCATTATAGCCTATGTTAAGCTTCACGGTCGTTTCTTTGTTTCAATAAATAAAAGGAATATGTACGCTCACCACGCTGCACTTTGGTCCACTTCTTACGACGCCCGTGACACTACTAATGATAATATGACAACTTCAAATACCGAGCTAGTGACATTAAGTAGCCTAGGTTAACTTAGCTGACCTTCAATTGAGGGAATTCAACAGAGTTCTCTGTGACATTTTTACATCTCATTCAAACTCTAAAATTAAATACATGGGCAAATGTTACCAAATATGATAATAACAGGCATGCATTACGGTAGGCAGCTAATTGTTAAATGACACTTTCCATCCTTACCTTGGAAGGTCACTGGATCTGCGCTGATCGACAGTGAGTGTGACAACGCTAGCTAGCCAATGGGAGCCTAGTAGAACGCCCCTCTGAATAATGATGTGTGGTTTTGGCTTAACTGCGTTGGGGGAAAAGTAAGACGCGTCCTTGACAGATACCAAAAGAACAGGATGTACAAAGAGGCTTTTCCTTTTTTCACAAATGTGTTGCTGACACAGTCACGTAGCTACTTCCTGTTCTCTCAGTAACAGCATGGCAGAGATGAAACCACAACTCTGAGAAAAACTAACCTTACTAACTTCACCAGAAGGGTAAGAAACTTACTTCAATAAACAGTTCAGTTTAATAATAGGTTCAGATGATATGATAAAAGAGGACATCAAATGCACTCAATGATTAAATCACCAGAGGAATAGGAGGCCTAAAGGGGAGGAAAATGTAGAGAAGAAGAGAGGAATATGGATGAGTGAGAAAGGAGGTAAAAGAGGAGAGAAAGAAGAGGCGTAATTTAAAATTCATCCTATTCACTAACCCCCAAACCTGTTTTGTTTGTTGACAAATGTATTATTTCCTTATTTATAGCCATTTTTGTCAGAATATCTTGCTTTGTCCTTCTTCAAGTTTGTTGCATTGTTACTCACACATAAAATAGCAAAAAAATAAAATATATATAAACTTTTTTTACACAGATCTGTGCTCTTTTGCACCACAAAAATGGTGCCCCTAGTCACTTTCTGTTTCTGCAGTAAAATCAAAAGTCAAAGTCATGTCATTGCATGAAGTCACTTCACAGCAACATTGTGAACGTTATGAACAGTTTTGCACCTGGAAAATGTCACCCATAATTGCTAGGATTCAGTCTTTGGTTGTACTAGGTGAAGAGTTACATTCATCTGTCAGGAGCCATTGGGAAGTCCCTCCCCTCTGACCTTCTCCTCCAATGGGTTTTGAGAAGGAGACGAGGAGAGGACACAAGGGCGTTACCAATTGAGATTCTCCCATGTAGTCAGGTTGTGTCACGAGACACAAAGTCTGATATGGAGGGAAATCGCCCTCCAGTGGTAGAATGACTGTGGCTCTCCTCTCTAGACAGCATCCTCCCATCTGGATGTGTAGTGATATGTATGTGATTGGGTAGTAGGATTCCGGCACAGTATATCTGCCGTAGTGCGTCTGTGAATGTGTTTCTGTCATCTGACCTGTAGAGGGCGCTCTATCTCTGATTTCATTATGAACAGGTGTGAAAGTAGATGGAATTTCTTCCCTGTACAGGACTTTCTCTATGACTTTGTTGGTTTCAGCAGAGATGCCCATGAATTCCAGTTCAACAAACTTGAATAATGTTCTGCCTTAACTGTCCATTACTGTTACTGTACATATGCACCACAGGTGTCAATAAAAGGCAGGGCCGGCGTTACGGGCTTGCCTTAGGGGGCCTGGTCCGCCCTACCGTTCCTCCTTGCTCGTCCAAAATGTGTATTTTAATTTGACCAAGAAGCGGGTCAACAGAAAATCTATCTTAGATAAAGCGTCCAAGCGAGCGAAACAACGCTCCTCTGTCACAGAGTGTGTAGACCATTTTTCTGAAAAGACGTACTCTTTTTAGTTTTGGCCAGACAGCATCAGATACAGAGGCTACACATACTGTAGTAAGACAGAGAGAGAGTTTTGGCCAGACAGCATCAGATACAGAGGCTACACATACTGTAGTAAGACAGAGAGAGAGTTTTGGCCAGACAGCATCAGATACAGAGGCTACACATACTGTAGTAAGACAGAGAGAGAGTTTTGGCCACTGTTCAGGTGATGAATTTTTTTGGGGGGGACCAGTGGCGGCCACTTGTCATTGGTCAATTAAAAAAGAACACAGTAAATGTACCGTTCTAGTTCTCAAATGTCCATTCAGTCAGAACTTCTCCCTCCCAATGAGTCTCTCCTGCCAGACAGCTGACTTCTACACGTCAGACTACATCTGCTCTAATAGGTACAGATGGATGACTTCCACACGTCAGACTACATCTGCTCTATTAGGTACAGATGGCTGACTTCCACACGTCAGACTACATCTGCTCTAATAGGTACAGATGGATGACTTCCACACGTCAGACTACATCTGCTCTATTAGGTACAGATGGCTGACTTCCACACGTCAGACTACATCTGCTCTAATAGGTACAGATGGATGACTTCCACACGTCAGACTACATCTGCTCTATTAGGTACAGATGGCTGACTTCCACACGTCAGACTACATCTGCTCTATTAGGTACAGATGGCTGACTTCCACACGTCAGACTACATCTGCTCTATTAGGTACAGATGGCTGACTTCCACACGTCAGACTACATCTGCTCTATTAGGTACAGACGGCTGACTTCCACACATCAGACTACATCTGCTCTATTAGGTACAGATGGATGACTTCCACACGTCAGACTACATCTGCTCTATTAGGTACAGATGGCTGACTTCAACACGTCAGACTACATCTGCTCTATTAGGTACAGACGGCTGACTTCCACACGTCAGACTACATCTGCTCTATTAGGTACAGATGGATGACTTCCACACGTCAGACTACATCTGCTCTATTAGATACAAATGGCTGACTTCCACACGTCAGACTACATCTGCTCTATTAGGTACAGATGGCTGACTTCCACACGTCAGACTACATCTCTCTATTAGGTACAGATGCATGACTTCCACACGTCAGACTACATCTGCTCTATTAGATACAGATGGCTGACTTCCACACATCAGACTACATCTGCTCTATTAGGTACAGATGGCTGACTTCCACACGTCAGACTACATCTGCTCTAATAGGTACAGATGGATGACTTCCACACGTCAGACTACATCTGCTCTATTAGGTACAGACGGCTGACTTCCACACGTCAGACTACATCTGCTCTATTAGGTACAGATGGCTGACTTCCACACGTCAGACTACATCTGCTCTATTAGGTACAGACGGCTGACTTCCACACGTCAGACTACATCTGCTCTATTAGATACAGATGGATGACTTCCACACGTCAGACTACATCTGCTCTATTAGATACAGACAGCTGACTTCCACACGTCAGACTACATCTGCTCTATTAGGTACAGATGGCTGACTTCCACACGTCAGACTACATCTGCTCTATTAGGTACAGAAAGCTGACTTCCACACATCAGACTACATCTGCTCTATTAGATACAGATGGCTGACTTCCACACGTCAGACTACATCTGCTCTATTGGGTACAGATGGCTGACTTCCACACGTCAGACTACATCTGCTCTAATAGGTACAGATGGATGACTTCCACACGTCAGACTACATCTGCTCTATTAGGTACAGATGGCTGACTTCCACACGTCAGACTACATCTGCTCTAATAGGTACAGATGGATGACTTCCACACGTCAGACTACATCTGCTCTATTAGGTACAGATGGCTGACTTCCACACGTCAGACTACATCTGCTCTAATAGGTACAGATGAATGACTTCCACACGTCAGACTACATCTGCTCTATTAGGTACAGACGGCTGACTTCCACACGTCAGACTACATCTGCTCTATTAGGTACAGATGGCTGACTTCCACACGTCAGACTACATCTACTCTATTAGATACAGATGGTTGACTTCCACACGTCAGACTACATCTGCTCTATTAGATACAGATGGCTGACTTCCACACGTCAGACTACATCTCTCTATTAGGTACAGATGGCTGACTTCCACACATCAGACTACATCTGCTCTATTAGATACAGACGGCTGACTTCCACACGTCAGACTACATCTGCTCTATTAGGTACAGATGGCTGACTTCCACACGTCAGACTACATCTGCTCTATTAGGTACAGAAAGCTGACTTCCACACATCAGACTACATCTGCTCTATTAGATACAGATGGCTGACTTCCACACGTCAGACTACATCTGCTCTATTAGGTACAGATGGCTGACTTCCACACGTCAGACTACATCTGCTCTAATAGGTACAGATGGATGACTTCCACACGTCAGACTACATCTGCTCTATTAGGTACAAATGGCTGACTTCCACACGTCAGACTACATCTGCTCTAATAGGTACAGATGGATGACTTCCACACGTCAGACTACATCTGCTCTATTAGGTACAGATGGCTGACTTCCACACGTCAGACTACATCTGCTCTATTAGATACAGACGGCTGACTTCCACACGTCAGACTACATCTGCTCTATTAGGTACAGACGGCTGACTTCCACACGTCAGACTACATCTGCTCTATTAGGTACAGATGGCTGACATCCACACGTCAGACTACATCTACTCTATTAGATACAGATGGTTGACTTCCACACGTCAGACTACATCTGCTCTATTAGATACAGATGGCTGACTTCCACACGTCAGACTACATCTCTCTAATAGGTACAGATGGCTGACTTCCACACGTCAGACTACATCTGTTCTAATAGGTACAGATGGATGACTTCCACACGTCAGACTACATCTGTCTATTAGGTACAGATGGCTGACTTCCACATGTCAGACTACATCTGCTCTAATAGGTACAGATGGCTGACTTCCACACGTCAGACTACATCTGCTCTATTAGGTACAGACGGCTGACTTCCACACGTCAGACTACATCTGCTCTATTAGGTACAGATGGATGACTTCCACACGTCAGACTACATCTGCTCTATTAGATACAAATGGCTGACTTCCACACGTCAGGCTACATCTGCTCTATTAGGTACAGATGGCTGACTTCCACACGTCAGACTACATCTGCTCTATTAGGTACAGACGGCTGACTTCCACACGTCAGACTACATCTGCTCTAATAGGTACAGATGGCTGACTTCCACACGTCAGACTACATCTGCTCTAATAGGTACAGATGGATGACTTCCACACGTCAGACTACATCTGCTCTATTAGGTACAGATGGCTGACTTCCACACGTCAGACTACATCTGCTCTAATAGGTACAGATGGATGACTTCCACACGTCAGACTACATCTGCTCTATTAGGTACAGATGGCTGACTTCCACACGTCAGACTACATCTGCTCTATTAGATACAGACGGCTGACTTCCACACGTCAGACTACATCTGCTCTATTAGGTACAGACGGCTGACTTCCACACGTCAGACTACATCTGCTCTATTAGGTACAGATGGCTGACTTCCACACGTCAGACTACATCTGCTCTATTAGGTACAGACGTCTGACTTCCACACGTCAGACTACATCTGCTCTAATAGGTACAGATGGATGACTTCCACACGTCATACTACATCTGCTCTATTAGGTACAGACGGCTGACTTCCACACGTCAGACTACATCTGCTCTATTAGGTACAGACAGCTGACTTCCACACGTCAGACTACATCTGCTCTATTAGGTACAGACGGCTGACTTCCACACGTCAGACTACATCTGCTCTATTAGGTACAGACGGCTGACTTACACACGTCAGACTACATCTGCTCTATTAGGTACAGATGGATGACTTCCACACGTCAGACTACATCTGCTCTATTAGGTACAGATGGATGACTTCCACACGTCAGACTATATCTGCTCTATTAGGTACAGATGGATGACTTCCACACGTCAGACTACATCTGCTCTATTAGATACAGACGGCTGACTTCCACACGTCAGACTACATCTGCTCTATTAGATACAGATGGCTGACTTCCACACATCAGACTACATCTGCTCTATTAGGTACAGATGGCTGACTTCCACACGTCAGACTACATCTGCTCTATTAGGTACAGAAAGCTGACTTCCACACATCAGACTACATCTGCTCTATTAGATACAGATGGCTGACTTCCACACGTCAGACTACATCTGCTCTATTAGGTACAGATGGCTGACTTCCACACGTCAGACTACATCTGCTCTAATAGGTACAGATGGATGACTTCCACACGTCAGACTACATCTGCTCTATTAGGTACAGACGGCTGACTTCCACACGTCAGACTACATCTGCTCTAATAGGTACAGATGGCTGACTTCCACACGTCAGACTACATCTGCTCTAATAGGTACAGATGGATGACTTCCACATGTCAGACTACATCTGCTCTATTAGGTACAGATGGATGACTTCCACACGTCAGACTACATCTGCTCTATTAGGTACAGACGGCTGACTTCCACACGTCAGACTACATCTGCTCTATTAGGTACAGATGGATGACTTCCACACGTCAGACTACATCTGCTCTATTAGATACAAATGGCTGACTTCCACACGTCAGACTACATCTGCTCTATTAGGTACAGATGGCTGACTTCCACACGTCAGACTACATCTCTCTATTAGGTACAGATGGCTGACTTCCACACGTCAGACTACATCTGCTCTATTAGGTACAGATGGCTGACTTCCACACGTCAGACTACATCTGCTCTATTAGGTACAGACGGCTGACTTCCACACGTCAGACTACATCTGCTCTATTAGGTACAGATGGCTGACTTCCACACGTCAGACTACATCTGCTCTATTAGGTACAGACGGCTGACTTCCACACGTCAGACTACATCTGCTCTATTAGGTACAGATGGCTGACTTCCACACGTCAGACTACATCTGCTCTATTAGGTACAGACAGCTGACTTCCACACG
Source organism: Salvelinus fontinalis (assembly GCF_029448725.1). Taxonomy (NCBI): domain Eukaryota; kingdom Metazoa; phylum Chordata; class Actinopteri; order Salmoniformes; family Salmonidae; genus Salvelinus; species Salvelinus fontinalis. The sequence continues at coordinate 11,636,646 of NC_074704.1, read as the reverse complement.
TCAGACTACATCTGCTCTATTAGATACAGATGGCTGACTTCCACACGTCAGACTACATCTCTCTATTAGGTACAGATGGCTGACTTCCACACGTCAGACTACATCTGTTCTAATAGGTACAGATGGATGACTTCCACACGTCAGACTACATCTGCTCTATTAGGTACAGATGGCTGACTTCCACACGTCAGACTACATCTGCTCTAATAGGTACAGATGGATGACTTCCACACGTCAGACTACATCTGCTCTATTAGGTACAGACGGCTGACTTCCACACGTCAGACTACATCTGCTCTATTAGGTACAGATGGCTGACTTCCACACGTCAGACTACATCTGCTCTATTAGGTACAGACGGCTGACTTCCACACGTCAGACTACATCTGCTCTATTAGGTACAGATGGATGACTTCCACACGTCAGACTACATCTGCTCTATTAGATACAGATGGCTGACTTCCACACGTCAGACTACATCTGCTCTATTAGGTACAGATGGATGACTTCCACACGTCAGACTACATCTGCTCTATTAGATACAGACAGCTGACTTCCACACGTCAGACTACATCTGCTCTATTAGGTACAGATGGCTGACTTCCACACGTCAGACTACATCTGCTCTATTAGGTACAGAAAGCTGACTTCCACACATCAGACTACATCTGCTCTATTAGATACAGATGGCTGACTTCCACACGTCAGACTACATCTGCTCTATTAGGTACAGATGGCTGACTTCCACACGTCAGACTACATCTGCTCTAATAGGTACAGATGGATGACTTCCACACGTCAGACTACATCTGCTCTATTAGGTACAGATGGCTGACTTCCACACGTCAGACTACATCTGCTCTAATAGGTACAGATGGATGACTTCCACACGTCAGACTACATCTGCTCTATTAGGTACAGATGGCTGACTTCCACACGTCAGACTACATCTGCTCTAATAGGTACAGATGAATGACTTCCACACGTCAGACTACATCTGCTCTATTAGGTACAGACGGCTGACTTCCACACGTCAGACTACATCTGCTCTATTAGGTACAGATGGCTGACTTCCACACGTCAGACTACATCTACTCTATTAGATACAGATGGTTGACTTCCACACGTCAGACTACATCTGCTCTATTAGATACAGATGGCTGACTTCCACACGTCAGACTACATCTCTCTATTAGGTACAGATGGCTGACTTCCACACGTCAGACTACATCTGCTCTATTAGATACAGACGGCTGACTTCCACACGTCAGACTACATCTGCTCTATTAGGTACAGATGGCTGACTTCCACACGTCAGACTACATCTGCTCTATTAGGTACAGATGGCTGACTTCCACACGTCAGACTACATCTGCTCTAATAGGTACAGATGGTTGACTTCCACACGTCAGACTACATCTGCTCTATTAGATACAGATGGCTGACTTCCACACGTCAGACTACATCTCTCTATTAGGTACAGATGGCTGACTTCCACACGTCAGACTACATCTGCTCTATTAGATACAGACGGCTGACTTCCACACGTCAGACTACATCTGCTCTATTAGGTACAGATGGCTGACTTCCACACGTCAGACTACATCTGCTCTATTAGGTACAGAAAGCTGACTTCCACACATCAGACTACATCTGCTCTATTAGATACAGATGGCTGACTTCCACACGTCAGACTACATCTGCTCTATTAGGTACAGATGGCTGACTTCCACACGTCAGACTACATCTGCTCTAATAGGTACAGATGGATGACTTCCACACGTCAGACTACATCTGCTCTATTAGGTACAGATGGCTGACTTCCACACGTCAGACTACATCTGCTCTAATAGGTACAGATGGATGACTTCCACACGTCAGACTACATCTGCTCTATTAGGTACAGATGGCTGACTTCCACACGTCAGACTACATCTGCTCTATTAGATACAGACGGCTGACTTCCACACGTCAGACTACATCTGCTCTATTAGGTACAGACGGCTGACTTACACATGTCAGACTACATCTGCTCTATTAGGTACAGATGGCTGACTTCCACACGTCAGACTACATCTACTCTATTAGATACAGATGGTTGACTTCCACACGTCAGACTACATCTGCTCTATTAGATACAGATGGCTGACTTCCACACGTCAGACTACATCTCTCTAATAGGTACAGATGGCTGACTTCCACACGTCAGACTACATCTGTTCTAATAGGTACAGATGGATGACTTCCACACGTCAGACTACATCTGTCTATTAGGTACAGATGGCTGACTTCCACATGTCAGACTACATCTGCTCTAATAGGTACAGATGGCTGACTTCCACACGTCAGACTACATCTGCTCTATTAGGTACAGACGGCTGACTTCCACACGTCAGACTACATCTGCTCTATTAGGTACAGATGGATGACTTCCACACGTCAGACTACATCTGCTCTATTAGATACAAATGGCTGACTTCCACACGTCAGGCTACATCTGCTCTATTAGGTACAGATGGCTGACTTCCACACGTCAGACTACATCTCTCTATTAGGTACAGATGCATGACTTCCACACGTCAGACTACATCTGCTCTATTAGGTACAGATGGCTGACTTCCACACATCAGACTACATCTGCTCTATTAGGTACAGACGGCTGACTTCCACACGTCAGACTACATCTGCTCTAATAGGTACAGATGGATGACTTCCACACGTCATACTACATCTGCTCTATTAGGTACAGACGGCTGACTTCCACACGTCAGACTACATCTGCTCTATTAGGTACAGATGGCTGACTTCCACACGTCAGACTACATCTGCTCTATTAGGTACAGACGGCTGACTTCCACACGTCAGACTACATCTGCTCTATTAGGTACAGACAGCTGACTTCCACACGTCAGACTACATCTGCTCTATTAGGTACAGACGGCTGACTTCCACACGTCAGACTACATCTGCTCTATTAGGTACAGACGGCTGACTTACACACGTCAGACTACATCTGCTCTATTAGGTACAGATGGATGACTTCCACACGTCAGACTACATCTGCTCTATTAGGTACAGATGGATGACTTCCACACGTCAGACTATATCTGCTCTATTAGGTACAGATGGATGACTTCCACACGTCAGACTACATCTGCTCTATTAGATACAGACGGCTGACTTCCACACGTCAGACTACATCTGCTCTATTAGATACAGATGGCTGACTTCCACACATCAGACTACATCTGCTCTATTAGGTACAGATGGCTGACTTCCACACGTCAGACTACATCTGCTCTATTAGGTACAGAAAGCTGACTTCCACACATCAGACTACATCTGCTCTATTAGATACAGATGGCTGACTTCCACACGTCAGACTACATCTGCTCTATTAGGTACAGATGGCTGACTTCCACACGTCAGACTACATCTGCTCTAATTGGTACAGATGGATGACTTCCACACGTCAGACTACATCTGCTCTATTAGGTACAGACGGCTGACTTCCACACGTCAGACTACATCTGCTCTAATAGGTACAGATGGCTGACTTCCACACGTCAGACTACATCTGCTCTAATAGGTACAGATGGATGACTTCCACATGTCAGACTACATCTGCTCTATTAGGTACAGATGGATGACTTCCACACGTCAGACTACATCTGCTCTATTAGGTACAGACGGCTGACTTCCACACGTCAGACTACATCTGCTCTATTAGGTACAGATGGATGACTTCCACACGTCAGACTACATCTGCTCTATTAGATACAAATGGCTGACTTCCACACGTCAGACTACATCTGCTCTATTAGGTACAGATGGCTGACTTCCACACGTCAGACTACATCTCTCTATTAGGTACAGATGGCTGACTTCCACACGTCAGACTACATCTGCTCTATTAGGTACAGATGGCTGACTTCCACACGTCAGACTACATCTGCTCTATTAGGTACAGACGGCTGACTTCCACACGTCAGACTACATCTGCTCTATTAGGTACAGATGGCTGACTTCCACACGTCAGACTACATCTACTCTATTAGATACAGATGGTTGACTTCCACACGTCAGACTACATCTGCTCTATTAGATACAGATGGCTGACTTCCACACGTCAGACTACATCTCTCTATTAGGTACAGATGGCTGACTTCCACACGTCAGACTACATCTGTTCTAATAGGTACAGATGGATGACTTCCACACGTCAGACTACATCTGCTCTATTAGGTACAGATGGCTGACTTCCACACGTCAGACTACATCTGCTCTAATAGGTACAGATGGATGACTTCCACACGTCAGACTACATCTGCTCTATTAGGTACAGACGGCTGACTTCCACACGTCAGACTACATCTGCTCTATTAGGTACAGATGGCTGACTTCCACACGTCAGACTACATCTGCTCTATTAGGTACAGACGGCTGACTTCCACACGTCAGACTACATCTGCTCTATTAGGTACAAATGGATGACTTCCACACGTCAGACTACATCTGCTCTATTAGATACAGATGGCTGACTTCCACACGTCAGACTACATCTGCTCTATTAGGTACAGATGGCTGACTTCCACACGTCAGACTACATCTCTCTATTAGGTACAGATGGCTGACTTCCACACGTCAGACTACATCTGCTCTATTAGGTACAGACGGCTGACTTCCACACGTCAGACTACATCTGCTCTATTAGGTACAGATGGATGACTTCCACACGTCAGACTACATCTGCTCTATTAGATACAAATGGCTGACTTCCACACGTCAGACTACATCTCTCTATTAGGTACAGATGGCTGACTTCCACACGTCAGACTACATCTCTCTATTAGGTACAGATGGCTGACTTCCACACGTCAGACTACATCTCTCTATTAGGTACAGATGGCTGACTTCCACACGTCAGACTACATCTCGCTATTAGGTACAGATGGCTGACTTCCACACATCAGACTACATTTGCTCTATTAGGTACAGATGGCTGACTTCCACACGTCAGACTACATCTGCTCTAATAGGTACAGATGGATGACTTCCACACGTCAGACTACATCTGCTCTATTAGGTACAGACGGCTGACTTCCACACGTCAGACTACATCTGCTCTATTAGGTACAGATGGCTGACTTCCACACGTCAGACTACATCTGCTCTATTAGGTACAGATGGCTGACTTCCACACGTCAGACTACATCTCTCTATTAGGTACAGATGGCTGACTTCCACACGTCAGACTACATCTGCTCTATTAGGTACAGATGGCTGACTTCCACACGTCAGACTACATCTGCTCTATTAGGTACAGACGGCTGACTTCCACACGTCAGACTACATCTGCTCTATTAGGTACAGATGGCTGACTTCCACACGTCAGACTACATCTACTCTATTAGATACAGATGGTTGACTTCCACACGTCAGACTACATCTGCTCTATTAGATACAGATGGCTGACTTCCACACGTCAGACTACATCTCTCTATTAGGTACAGATGGCTGACTTCCACACGTCAGACTACATCTGTTCTAATAGGTACAGATGGATGACTTCCACACGTCAGACTACATCTGCTCTATTAGGTACAGATGGCTGACTTCCACACGTCAGACTACATCTGCTCTAATAGGTACAGATGGATGACTTCCACACGTCAGACTACATCTGCTCTATTAGGTACAGACGGCTGACTTCCACACGTCAGACTACATCTGCTCTATTAGGTACAGATGGCTGACTTCCACACGTCAGACTACATCTGCTCTATTAGGTACAGACGGCTGACTTCCACACGTCAGACTACATCTGCTCTATTAGGTACAAATGGATGACTTCCACACGTCAGACTACATCTGCTCTATTAGATACAGATGGCTGACTTCCACACGTCAGACTACATCTGCTCTATTAGGTACAGATGGCTGACTTCCACACGTCAGACTACATCTCTCTATTAGGTACAGATGGCTGACTTCCACACGTCAGACTACATCTGCTCTATTAGGTACAGACGGCTGACTTCCACACGTCAGACTACATCTGCTCTATTAGGTACAGATGGATGACTTCCACACGTCAGACTACATCTGCTCTATTAGATACAAATGGCTGACTTCCACACGTCAGACTACATCTCTCTATTAGGTACAGATGGCTGACTTCCACACGTCAGACTACATCTCTCTATTAGGTACAGATGGCTGACTTCCACACGTCAGACTACATCTCTCTATTAGGTACAGATGGCTGACTTCCACACGTCAGACTACATCTCGCTATTAGGTACAGATGGCTGACTTCCACACATCAGACTACATTTGCTCTATTAGGTACAGATGGCTGACTTCCACACGTCAGACTACATCTGCTCTAATAGGTACAGATGGATGACTTCCACACGTCAGACTACATCTGCTCTATTAGGTACAGACGGCTGACTTCCACACGTCAGACTACATCTGCTCTATTAGGTACAGATGGCTGACTTCCACACGTCAGACTACATCTGCTCTATTAGGTACAGATGGCTGACTTCCACACGTCAGACTACATCTGCTCTATTAGGTACAGACGGCTGACTTCCACACGTCAGACTACAACTGCTCTATTAGGTACAGACGGCTGACTTACACACGTCAGACTACATCTGCTCTATTAGGTACAGATGGATGACTTCCACACGTCAGACTACATCTGCTCTATTAGATACAAATGGCTGACTTCCACACGTCAGACTACATCTCTCTATTAGGTACAGATGGCTGACTTCCACACGTCAGACTACATCTCTCTATTAGGTACAGATGGCTGACTTCCACACGTCAGACTACATCTCGCTATTAGGTACAGATGGCTGACTTCCACACATCAGACTACATTTGCTCTATTAGGTACAGATGGCTGACTTCCACACGTCAGACTACATCTGCTCTAATAGGTACAGATGGATGACTTCCACACGTCAGACTACATCTGCTCTATTAGGTACAGACGGCTGACTTCCACACGTCAGACTACATCTGCTCTATTAGGTACAGATGGCTGACTTCCACACGTCAGACTACATCTGCTCTATTAGGTACAGATGGCTGACTTCCACACGTCAGACTACATCTGCTCTATTAGGTACAGACGGCTGACTTCCACACGTCAGACTACAACTGCTCTATTAGGTACAGACGGCTGACTTACACACGTCAGACTACATCTGCTCTATTAGGTACAGATGGATGACTTCCACACGTCAGACTACATCTGCTCTATTAGGTACAGATGGATGACTTCCACACGTCAGACTATATCTGCTCTATTAGGTACAGAAGGATGACTTCCACACGTCAGACTACATCTGCTCTAATAGGTACAGATGGCTGACTTCCATACGTCAGACTACATCTGCTCTATTAGGTACAGACGGCTGACTTCCACACGACAGACTACATCTGCTCTATTAGGTACAGACGGCTGACTTACACACGTCAGACTACATCTGCTCTATTAGGTACAGATGGCTGACTTCCCCACTTCAGACTACATCTGCTCTATTAGCGACAGATGGATGACTTCCACACGTCAGACTACATCTGCTCTATTAGGTACAAATGGATGACTTCCACACGTCAGACTACATCTGCTCTATTAGGTACAGATGGCTGACTTCCACACGTCATGCTACATCTGCTCTATTAGGTACAGATGGCTGACTTCCACACGTCAGACTACATCTACTCTATTAGATACAGATGGCTGACTTCCACACGTCAGACTACATCTGCTCTATTAGATACAGATGGCTGACTTCCACACGTCAGACTACATATGCTCTATTAGGTACAGATGGCTGACTTCCACACGTCAGACTACATCTGCTCTAACAGGTACAGACGGCTGACTTCCACAAGTCAGACTACATCTGCTCTATTAGGTACAGATGGCTGACTTCCACACGTCAGACTACATCTGCTCTATTAGGTACAGACGGCTGACTTCCACACGTCAGACTACAACTGCTCTAATAGGTACAGATGGCTGACTTCCATACGTCAGACTACATCTGCTCTATTAGGTACAGATGGCTGACTTCCACACGACAGACTACATCTGCTCTATTAGGTACAGACGGCTGGCTTACACACGTCAGACTACATCTGCTCTATTAGGTACAGATGGATGACTTCCACACGTCAGACTACATCTGCTCTATTAGGTACAGATGGATGACTTCCACACGTCAGACTACATCTGCTCTATTAGGTACAGATGGATGACTTCCACACATCAGACTACATCTGCTCTATTAGATACAGACAGCTGACTTCCACACGTCAGACTACATCTGCCCTATTAGGTACAGATGGCTGACTTCCACACGTCAGACTACATCTGCTCTATTGGGTACAGAAAGCTGACTTCCACACATCAGACTACATCTGCTCTATTAGATACAGACGGCTGACTTCCACACGTCAGACTACATCTGCTCTATTATGTACAGATGGCTGACTTCCCCACTTCAGGCTACATCTGCTCTATTAGTTACAGATGGCTGACTTCCACACGTCAGACTACATCTGCTCTAATAGGTACAGATGGCTGACTTCCACTCGTCAGACTACATCTGCTCTAATAGGTACAGATGGCTGACTTCCACACGTCAGACTACATCTGCTCTATTAGGTACAGATGGCTGACTTCCACACGTCAGACTACATCTGCTCTAATAGGTACAGATGGCTGACTTCCACACGTCAGACTACATCTGCTCTTTTAGATACAGATGGCTGACTTCCCCACTTCAGGCTACTTCTGCTCTATTAGATACAGATGGCTGACTTCCACACGTCAGACTACATCTGCTCTATTAGGTACAGATGGCTGACTTCCACACGTCAGACTACATCTGCTCTATTAGGTACAGACGGCTGACTTCCACACGTCAGACTACATCTGCTCTATTAGGTACAGATGGCTGACTTCCACACGTCAGACTACATCTGCTCTATTAGGTACAGATGGCTGACTTCCACACGTCTGACTACATCTGCTCTATTAGGTACAGACGGCTGACTTCCACACGTCAGACTACATCTGCTCTATTAGATACAGATGGCTGACTTCCACACGTCAGACTACATCTGCTCTATTAGATACAGATGGCTGACTTCCACACGTCAGACTACATCTGCTCTATTAGGTACAGATGTCTGACTTCCACACGTCAGACTACATCTGCTCTAATAGGTACAGATGGCTGACTTCAACACGTCAGACTACATCTGCTCTATTAGGTACAGATGGCTGACTTCCACACGTCAGACTACATTTGCTCTATTAGGTACAGATGGCTGACTTCCACACGTCAGACTACATCTGCTCTATTAGGTACAGATGGCTGACTTCCACACGTCAGACTACATCTGCTCTATTAGGTACAGACGGCTGACTTCCACACGTCAGACTACATCTGCTCTATTAGGTACAGATGGCTGACTTCCACACATCAGACTACATCTGCTCTATTAGATACAGACAGCTGACTTAGACACGTCAGACTACATCTGCTCTATTAGGTACAGATGGATGACTTCCACACATCAGACTACATCTGCTCTATTATGTACAGATGGCTGACTTCCACACGTCAGACTACATCTGCTCTATTAGGTACAGATGGCTGACTTCCACACGTCAGACTACATCTGCTCTATTAGGTACAGATGGATGACTTCCACACATCAGACTACATCTGCTCTATTATGTACAGATGGCTGACTTCCACACGTCAGACTACATCTGCTCTATTAGGTACAGATGGCTGACTTACACACGTCAGACTACATCTGCTCTATTAGGTACAGATGGATGACTTCCACACGTCAGACTACATCTGCTCTATTAGGTACAGATGGCTGACTTCCACACGTCAGACTACATCTGCTCTATTAGGTACAGATGGATGACTTCCACACATCAGACTACATCTGCTCTATTATGTACAGATGGCTGACTTCCACACGTCAGACTACATCTGCTCTATTAGGTACAGACAGCTGACTTCCACACGTCAGACTACATCTGCTCTATTAGGTACAGACAGCTGACTTCCACACATCAGACTACATCTGCTCTATTAGGTACAGACAGCTGACTTCCACACGTCAGACTACATCTGCTCTATTAGGTACAGACAGCTGACTTCCACACGTCAGACTACATCTGCTCTAATAGGTACAGATGGTGCTAAAGCGAAAAGCTAATTGTAATTATCTTATTAATGGCCTCATGGTGACATCTCTAAGCAGTTTACTTCTTGTCCTGCAGCTCAATTCAGAAGGACGACTGTGTCTTTGATGTGTCTGAGGGGTTTAGTTCATCATCCACAGCATCATTATGAACCTGATGCTTAAAGAGATATTCAGAAGAGATGAGTCTTGAAAGTTTCTGTCGGCTGAATGAGCGACACCGGTTGAGCATTCCTACACACCTTCCTTCCAGAAGCCATGAGAGAATTGTCCAGCTGCGGGGACTGTGTGAGGGGATTATACTACTATCTCTACTTACTGGTGGCACAGACTCTGTTTCATCCTTTCCTACACTTAAATTACCCTTGCCTAACAATGGCGTCTGAAGCTGGGCTTGCAGCACAGCTATCCTCGCCGTAAGGCGATCGTTCTCCTGTATATTATGAGTACAGCGACTGCAATTAGAAGACATAATGTTAATGTTGCTTAGCTTCGGCTGGTGGAGGTCGTGTAGAACCATGGCCAGATAAAGCGTCCGGGGAGAAAAAGTTGAGGGAAGAAAAAAAAAGACATTAAAAACGATTATTAAAAATTAAAAAGTAAAAACTGTAAAGTTGGCAGGTAGTAAAGTAACGTTAGCAACAAACCGCAAGCAGCACGTCAACAAGTCCACAAGTTGTGACCGGAAATGACAACACAAGTTCTTCAAGTGTGATGCATTGTTTTGGACACCTAGGGCGCCATTTTGTGAAAGCGAATCTGGGGGTTTTCTATATGAAAATGGCAACCATAGTCACTTCCTGTTTCTGTGACAGTAAGATGGAAAGTCGAAGTCATGACATTGCATTAAGAGTCACTTCACAGCAACAAGTTTATTTGGGGATTTACATTTTCTGTCAATGCTAAACACATATAAATACAATTAAAATCACACATTTTTATCCTTCATGAATTGTATTTTGCTATTGTAAAAACATCTGCAATTGTATTTAGTAGTTTTTCTACATATTATATAATACAAATCAATATACTGGGATTTATTTTCTGTGTTCACTCACAGATCTCATAGATCAAGACTCTGTAGAGACAAAGAGATGGGGAGCAAATGCTCCAAAAGGAGGAGAGAAGAGGAGAGCCCAAGCCCTGTCTGGTGGAGACACTCAGGGAGGAGAAAAGAGGGGGGCACTGAAGGGAGGAGAGAAGAGGGGGACACTGAAGGGAGGAGAAAAGAGGAGGCCAATGAAGGGAGGAGAGAAGAGGGGAACACTGAAGGGAGGCGAGAAGAGGAGGACACTGAAGGGAGGAGAGAAAAGGGGGACACGGAAGGGAGGAGAGAAGAGGAGGACACTGAAGGGAGGAGAGAAAAGGGGGACACGGAAGGGAGGAGAGAAGAGGAGGACACTGAAGGGAGGAGAGAAGAGGAGGACACTGATGGGAGGAGAGAAGAGGGGGACACTGATGGGAGGAGAGAAGAGGAGGACACTGAAGGGAGGAGAGAAGAGGGGGACACTGAAGGGAGGAGAGAAGAGGGGGACACTGAAGGGAGGAGAGAAGAGGAGGACACTGATGGGAGGAGAGAAGAGGGGGACACTGAAGGGAGGAGAGAAGAGGGGGACACTGAAGGGAGGAGAGAAGAGGGGGACACTGATGGGAGGAGAGAAGACCGTGACAATGTCAACAGTGGAGCAAGGTCCTTTGACCAAATGTGAGATAGAGTTCCCTGAAATACTTCAAGTCAGTGTGGTCTCCATGTTGTAGAACCATGTTGATGACACAGGGGGCGCTATTACCAGTGTAAAGGGGGGTCTTCATGTTGTAGTACCAGATTGAGGACAAAGGGGGTGCTGTTACCGGTGCCCAGATACAATACATGTAATATGTATCCATGTTTGTTATTGTTCCAGACCCCCCAACTCTCTTGATTGTTTTGAGACAGAGAAGAGATTTGAAGAAAGTGGTAAGTAAAGTTGTTAATCTTGAGGTGAAACCAAATGGTCTCCTTATGAAGAAATGTATGTGAGGTAAAACACCAGAAATTGTCTCCTTATGAAGTAATGTGGCTGAGGTGAAACACCAGAAATGGTCTCCTCATGAAGTAATGTATCTTAGGTGAAACACCAGAAATGGTCTCCTTATGAAGTAATGTATCTGTGGTGAAACACCAGAAATGGTCTCATGTAGTAATGTATCTGAGGTGAAACACCAGAAATGGTCTCCTTATGAAGTAATGTATCTGTGGTGAAACACCAGAAATGGTCTCATGTAGTAATGTATCTGTGGTGAAACACCAGAAATGGTCTCATGTAGTAATGTATCTGAGGTGAAACACTAGAAATGGTCTCCTTATGAAGTAATGTGGCTGAGGGGAAACACCAGAAATGGTCTCCTTATGAACTAATGTATCTGAGGTGAAACACCAGAAATGGTCTCTTTATGAAGTAATGTATCTGAGGTGAAACACCAGATATGGTCTCCTTATGAAGTAAGGGTTCTGAGGTGAAACACCAGAAAGGGTCTCCTTATGAAGTAATGTATCTGAGGTGAAACACCAGAAATGGTCTCCTTATGAACTAATGTATCTGAGGTGAAACACCAGAAATGGTCTCCTTATGAAGTAATGTATCTGAGGTGAAACACCAGAAATGGTCTCCTCATGAAGTAATGTATCTGAGGTGAAACACCAGAAATGGTCTCCTCATGAAGTAATGTATCTGAGGTGAAACACCAGAAATGGCCTCCTTATGAAGTAATGTATCTGAGGTGAAACACCAGAAATGGTCTACTTATGAAGTAATGTATCTGAGGTAAACACCAGAAATGGTCTCCTTATGAAGTAAGGCTTCTGAGGTGAAACACCAGAAATGGTCTCCTCATGAAGTAATGTATCTGAGGTGAAACACCAGAAATTATCTCTTTATGAAGTAATGTATCTGAGGTGAAACACCAGAAATGATCTCCTTATGAAGTAATATGGCTGAGGGGAAACACCAGAAATGGTCTCCTTATGAAGTAAGGCTTCTGAGGTGAAACACCAGAAATGGTCTCCTTATGAAGTAATGTATCTGAGGTGAAACACCAGAAATGATCTCCTTATGAAGTAATGTATCTGAGGTGAAACACCAGAAATGGTCTCCTTATGAAGTAAGGCTTCTGAGGTGAAACACCAGAAATGGTCTCCTTATGAAGTAAGGCTTCTGAGGTGAAACACCAGAAATGGTCTCCTCATGAAGTAATGTATCTGAGGTGAAACACCAGAAATGGTCTCCTTATGAAGTAATGTATCTGAGGTGAAACACCAGAAATGGTCTCATGAAGTAATGTATCTGAGGTGAAACACCAGAAATTATCGCTTTATGAAGTAATGTATCTGAGGTGAAACACCAGAAATGGTCTCCTTATGAAGTAATGTATCTGAGGTGAAACACCAGAAATGGTCTACTTATGAAGTAATGTATCTGAGGTGAAACACCAGAAATGGTCTCCTTATGAAGTAAGGCTTCTGAGGTGAAACACCAGAAATGGTCTCCTCATGAAGTAATGTATCTGAGGTGAAACACCAGAAATTATCTCTTTATGAAGTAATGTATCTGAGGTGAAACACCAGAAATGATCTCCTTATGAAGTAATATGGCTGAGGGGAAACACCAGAAATGGTCTCCTTATGAAGTAAGGCTTCTGAGGTGAAACACCAGAAATGGTCTCCTTATGAAGTAATGTATCTGAGGTGAAACACCAGAAATGATCTCCTTATGAAGTAATGTATCTGAGGTGAAACACCAGAAATGGTCTCCTTATGAAGTAAGGCTTCTGAGGTGAAACACCAGAAATGGTCTCCTTATGAAGTAAGGCTTCTGAGGTGAAACACCAGAAATGGTCTCCTCATGAAGTAATGTATCTGAGGTGAAACACCAGAAATGGTCTCCTTATGAAGTAATGTATCTGAGGTGAAACACCAGAAATGGTCTCATGAAGTAATGTATCTGAGGTGAAACACCAGAAATTATCGCTTTATGAAGTAATGTATCTGAGGTGAAACACCAGAAATGGTCTCCTTATGAAGTAATGTATCTGAGGTGAAACACCAGAAATGGTCTCATGAAGTAATGTATCTGAGGTGAAACACCAGAAATGGTCTCCTTATGAAGTAATGTATCTGAGGTGAAACACCAGAAATGGTCTCCTTATGAAGTAATGTATCTGAGGTGAAACACCAGAAATGGTCTCATGAAGTAATGTATCTGAGGTGAAACACCAGAAATTGTCTCCTTATGAAGTAATGTATCTGAGGTAAAACACCAGAAATGGTCTCCTTATGAAGTAATGTATCTGAGGTGAAACACCAGAAATGGTCTCCTCATGAAGTAATGTATCTGAGGTGAAACACCAGAAATGGTCTCCTTATGAAGTAATGTATCTGAGGTGAAACACCAGAAATGGTCTCCTCATGAAGTAATGTATCTGAGGTGAAACACCAGAAATGGTCTCCTCATGAAGTAATGTAACTGAGGTGAAACACCAGAAATGGTCTCCTTATGAAGTAATGTATCTGAGGTGAAACACCAGAAATTGTCTCATGAAGTAATGTATCTGAGGTGAAACACCAGAAATGGTCTCATGAAGTAATGTATCTGAGGTGAAACACCAGAAATGGTCTCCTTATGAAGTAATGTATCTGAGGTGAAACACCAGAAATGGTCTCCTTATGAAGTAAGGCTTCTGAGGTGAAACACCAGAAATGGTCTCCTCATGAAGTAATGTATCTGAGGTGAAACACCAGAAATGGCCTCCTCATGAAGTAATGTATCTGAGGTGATAATGTGATAGTAGATATATAGTATATACACAGTGATAATAATAGTAATGTATCTGAGGTGATAATGTGATAGTAGATATATAGTATATACATAGTGATAATAATAGTAATGGTTATTTTACTGAAAATAGCTTTGTCTTTCAACTATTTCTATATGTTCTATTTTAAATGAGTCTCGTATGTAAAATAAATACTGTACAGTTACCTAAATATTTATAATGTATTGATGTGTTTCTTACCTGGATTTGTTTGTAACACATGCATGTTTTTGTACGGTGTGTGTGTGCATGTGTGTTTGTGTGTGTGTGTGTGTGTGTGTGTGTGCGTGTGTGTTTGTGTGTGTGTGTGTGTGTGTGTGTGTGTGTGTGTGTGTGTGTGTGTGTGTGTGTGTGTGTGTGTGTGTGTGTGTGTGTGTGTGTGTGTGTGTGTGTGTGTGTGTGTGTGTGTGTGTGTGTGTGTGTGTGTGTGTGTGTGTGTGTGTGTGTGTGTGTGTGTGTGTGTGTGTGTGAGTGTGTGCTTTGTGCATCATACACCTGTCCTTCTCTCTACTTCAGATGCAACATTTGTGGATGATAACAGGGCAGAGCTCATTCAGAGAGTTACCATGGTGATGGCCATATCAGATAAACTTCGCCAGAGGGATATGATCCATCGTGAGGCGAACTCTAAAGTCCATGCTGCCCGGACCAGCCAGGAACAGATGAGGGAGCTGTACGAGGTCTTAAACACAGTTAAAGTCAAATCAGCCTTCTACAGGATCCTCCAGGAGAACGAGCCTTATTTGATCCAGGAGCTAGGTAGGTCTGTCTCTCTCACTCTCTCTCTTTAACTCTCTCTCTCTCATCAGTGTCCTCTAAACCACGTATGATACCACTCACTGAAGTCTGTTTGAATTACAGTAGAATATATTCTTCTTCCCTTCCAGGTGGGCCTGTCTGTATAGAGGTGGATGGCTATGAACAGACTGAGAGCATTGGGCAGAGGAGAGGTATGTCTGTTAATAAGGCTAACCTCACACAATGCATACTGTACACTCACACACAACTTTATAGTTGTATTAGTTGTATGTAAAGGATACAACAACAATAAGAAATAAGAAAAGATAACAACATAAAGTAAATGGCTCAGTGGAATAGAATTAAGCAGCATGGCCCGGGGGGGGTGTAGCATATTGCCAATATACCACGGCTAAGGGCTGTTCTTATGCACGATGCAAATGGAGTGCCTGATACAGCCCTTAGCAATGATATATTGTCCATATACCAAAAACCCTGAGGTGCTTTATTGCTATTATAAACTGGTTACCAACTTAATTAGAGCAGTAAAAATACATGTTTTCTTATACCCGTGGTATAGCGTCTGATACCACGGCTGTTAGTCAACCAGGATTAAGGGCTTGAACCACCCAGTTTATTATATCTGATATACCACAGCTTTTAACCAATCAGCATCCAGAACACAAACCACCCAGGTTATAATAAACATTTAATCACAAGTATAATACAGGAAGGCACAATTTATAGTACAATATTTACACGTGTTTCGTAAATTGTGCAGTATTTAGCAATAATAATTAAGCAGTTGTGATGCGTGTGTGTGGATAAGTGTATATCTGCGTGTGCGTGTGGATGAGTGAGTGCATGTGTGCTAAGCTGTGGAAAGTCAGTGCAGGTGGTCAGTCCAGTAAAAGTGTTCAGCAGGCTTGTAGATAGAAACTGTTTTTGAGTCTGTTGGTATCAATCTGTCCAATGGTAAGGGAGTGAACAGCTCGTGGCTGGGATTTGTGGTGTCCTTGATGATGCTTTTGGACTTCCTCAGGCACAATTTCTCTTGTAACTTTACTTATTGACGTTTTAAAGTGTGTTGTTCTTTCCAGTGGATGACATCACACAAAGAGTAAAAGAGAAACATAAAGCCAGTCTGAAGAAGAAGTTTGGATTCGTGTTTGAAGGCACTGCAGTGGATAGAACTCCCCTCAACAGCATCTACACACAGCTCTACATCACACATGGAGATAGTGAAGGGGTTAATAACGAACACGAGATCCGACAGATTGAATATACATCCAGGACAAAAAAATCTACAGACACTCCAATAAACTGCAATGACATCTTCAAACCTTTACTTGGAGAAGAGAGAGAAAAGGAGAGACCCATCAGAACTGTGCTGACGAAGGGCATCGCTGGCATTGGAAAAACAGTCTCTGTGCAGAAGTTCATCCTCGACTGGGCTAAAGAAGAAGCTAATCAGGATGTTGATTTCATCTTTGTGCTCCCACTCCGAGAGCTGAATCTGATTCAAGATGACCAGTACAGTCTTCATGGACTTTTGCGTTACTTCCACCCTGAACTTACAGAGATAGAAGAGGCAAAGATATATGATACCTGCAAAGTCATGTTCATCTTTGATGGTCTGGATGAAAGCAGACTACCATTAGGTTTTCATCAGAACAAGAAGTTGACTGATCTTACTGAGACATCATCAGTTGACAGGTTGATGACAAACCTCATTGAGGGGAATCTGCTTCCCGAAGCTCTCCTCTGGATAACCTCCCGACCAGCAGCAGCCAATCAGGTCCCCCATGAGTACATCAACAAGGTGACAGAAGTACGAGGGTTCAATGACAAACAGAAAGAAGAGTACTTTGAGAAGAATGTTGAGGATGAGAACCGGGCCAGGAGAATCATCTCACACATTAATACATCAAGGAGCATCCACATCATGTGCCACATACCAGTCTTCTGTTGGATTACTGCCAGGGTTCTTGAGCAAATGTTGAGTGAAGATAAGAGTGGAGATATTACAACTCGGACTGAGATGTACAATCACTTCCTGCTCATTCAGACGAACCTGAAAAGCAAGAAGTATGATGGGAAAAATGAGACAGATCTGGACATAATCATAGAAAGACACAAAGAAATAATTATCAAACTGGCACAACTTGCATTTGAACAGTTGGTGAAGGGAAATCTGATATTCTATAAGAAAGACCTGGAGGAGTGTGGTATTGATGTCAGTGAAGCCTCAGTGTACTCTGGGTTTTGCACAGAAATGCTCAAAGAAGAGTATGGGTTGTATTGGAAGAAAGTTTACTGCTTTGTTCACCTGAGTTTCCAGGAGTTCCTTGCTGCTCTGTTCGTGTTCCACTGCTGTGTGAGCAAGAACATCAAGGCCCTGGAGTCTTTCATTGGGGATGTGTCTTCAGAGCTGCCCTTGCATGAGCTGCTGAAGATGATGGTGGATAAAGCCTTGGAGAGTGAGAATGGACACCTGGACCTGTTCCTCCGCTTCCTTGTTGGCATCTCAACAGAATCCAACCAGAGACTGTTACAAGACCTACTGCCACAAACAGAGATCAGCTCAGAGACTGTTGACGAAATTAAGAAATACCTCAGGGAGCCAAATGTAGAGCAAGTTTCACCTGATAGGTACATCAATCTACTCATCTGCTTGACTGAGATGAAAGATGATTCAGTACATGAGGACATTGACAAGTTCCTGAAGTCAGGAACGCAAACAGGAAAAGAACTCTCAGGTTCACACTTCTCATCACTGGCCAACGCACTGCTGATGTCAAAAGCTGTGCTGGATGAGATTGACCTGAGGACATACAACCTGTCACCTGGGTGTACGAGACTGGTCCCAGCTGTAAGGAAATGCAGAAAGGCCATGTAAGTAATATCATAACGTCAAAATCACCAATATCTATCAATAATTATATCAGACCGATTGCAACCATAGAGGGCCACTAAATTAACGCCAGCTGATATCTCGTTAAACCATCAACATGCACTAAAATCACCCACACGCTGATCTCAATTGTCACCAATTGTTAGTGTATTCTTTCAACTTTACGGCAATGACAAAAATAATCAACTTCATGTAAAATATCATCACACGAGAAGTGTTTGAAAAAGTCTAGAGAATGTCAATATATACCTTCCCTGGGCTCACCCCCCCCCCCCCCAAAGAATAACAACTTTTCTCAGCACGTGTCACGTTCCTGACCTGTTTTCTGTTGTTTTGGTATGTGTTTAATTGGTCAGGGTGTGAATTTGGGTGGGTAGTCTATGTTATGTGTTTTCTATGTTGGGTTACTGGGTTGCCTGGTATGGCTCTCAATTAGAGGCAGGTGTTTGGTGTTTCCTCTAATTGAGAGTCATATTAAGGTAGGTTGTTTCACATTGTTTGTTGTGGGTGGTTGTCTTCCGTGTCTGTGTATGTTGCGCCACACGGGACTGTTTCGGTATGTTTGTTCGTTCGGTTTTTGTGTAGTCTGTTTTCTTCGTGTTACATGTAAGTTCTTAAGTTTAAGTCTGTTTAGGTCGGTTTGTTATTTTGTATCCTTCCAAGAGTTTGTTTTCGTGTTTCGTCTTTGTGTTAATAAATCATTATGTATCCACAACCCGCTGCACGTTGGTCAAATCCTTGCTACTCCTCTTCGGATGAGGAGAAGGAGGAAGCCCGTTACAGAACCACCCACCAAACCCGGATCAAGCAGCGGGTTAACGGACAGCACACGAAGCAGGATTTATGGTCTTGGGAGGAAATCATGGAAGGAAAGGGACCATGGGCTAAAGTGGAAGTGAATCGCCGCCCATGGGTCCAGCTGGAGGCAGCTCGGAGAGAGGAGGAAACTGGAGAGAGGAACCGGCGTTATGAGGGGACGCGTCTAGCACGGAAGCCCGAAATGCCCGCAAGTACAACCCAAACATTTCTTCGGGGGGAGGCTAAGAGGTGGTGGGTCTAGGGCAGGTAGGAGACCTGCGCCCACTTCCCAGGCTAACCGTGGAGAGCGGGAGTACGGGCAGATACCGTGTTACGCAGTAGAGGGCACAGTGTCTCCTGTACGTGTGCATAGCCCGGTGCGGGTTATTCCACCTCCCCGCACTGGTAGGGCTAGAATGAGCATTCAGCCAAGTGCCATGAAGCCGGCTCTACATATCTGGCCACCAGTACGTCTCCTTGGGCCGGCTTACATGGCACCAGCCTTACGCATGGTGTCCCCGGTTCGCCTACAGAGCCCGGTGCGGGTTATTCCACCTCCCCGCACTGGTCAGGCGACGGGGAGCATACAACCAGGTAAGGTTGGGCAGGCTCAGTGCTCGAGGGAGCCAGTACGCCTACACGGTCCGGTATATCCGGCGCCACCTTCCCGCCCCAGTTCAGTACCACCAGTGCCTACACCACGCACCAGGCTTCCAGTGCGTCTCCAGAGCCCTGTTCCTCCTCCATGCACTCTCCCTATGGTGCGTGTCTCCAGCCCAGTGCCTCCAGTTCCAGCACCACGCACTAAGCCACCTGTGCGTCTCCAGAGCCCTGTACGCACTGTTCCTTCTCCCCGCACTCGCCCTGAGGTGCGAGCCCTCAGCCCGGTACCTCCAGTTCCGGTACCACGCACCAGGCCTATAGTGCGCATCGAGAGTCCAGTGTGCCCTGTTCCTGCTCCCCGTACTAGCTTTGAGGTGCGTGTCTCCAGTCCGGTACCACCAGTTCCGGCACCACGCACCAGGCCTACTGTGCGCCTCAGCAGGTCAGAGTCGGCTGTCTGCCCAACGCAGCCTGCACTGCTCGTCTGACCAGCACCGTCTGAGCCATCTGTCTGCCCAGCGCCGTCTGAGCCATCCGTCTGCCCAGCGCCTTCTGAGCCATCCGTCTGCCACGAGCCATTAGAGCCGCCCGTCTGTCCCGAGCCATTAGAGCCGTCCGTCAGTCAGGAGCCGCTAGAGCCGTCCGTCAGTCAGGAGCCGCCAGAGCCGCCAGCCAGTCAGGAGCTGCCAGAGCCGCCAGCCAATCAGGAGCTGCCAGAGCCGCCAGCCAGTCAGGAGCTGCCAGAGCCGCCAGCCAGTCAGGAGCTGCCAGAGCCGCCAGCCAGTCAGGAGCTGCCAGAGCCGCCAGCCAGTCAGGAGCTGCCAGAGCCGCCAGCCAGTCAGGAGCTGCCAGAGCCGCCAGCCAGTCAGGAGCTGCCAGAGCCGCCAGCCAGTCAGGAGCTGCCAGAGCCGCCAGCCAGTCAGGAGCTGCCAGGGCCGCCAGCCAGTCATGAGCTGCCCTACATTCATGAGCTGCCCTACAGTCATGAGCTGCCCTCCAGTCATGAGCTGCCCTCCAGTCATGAGCTGCCCTCCAGTCATGAGCTGCCCTCCAGTCATGAGCTGCCCTCCAGTCATGAGCTGCCCTCCAGTCATGAGCTGCCCTCCAGTCATGAGCTGCCCTCCAGTCATGAGCTGCCCTCCAGTCATGAGCTGCCCTACAGTCATGAGCTGCCCTACAGTCCGGAGCTGCCCCTCAGTCCGGAGCTGCCCTACAGTCCGGAGCTGCCCCTCAGTCCGGAGCTGCCCCTCAGTCCGGAGCTGCCCCTCAGTCCGGAGCTGCCACTCAGTCCGGAGCTGCCACTCAGTCCGGAGCTGCCACTCAGTCCGGAGCTGCCACTCAGTCCGGAGCTGCCACTAGTCCAGAGTTGTCCCTCTGTCCTTAGCTACCTCTTTGTCCTTAGCTACCTCTTTGTCCTTAGCTACCTCTCTGTCCTGAGTTGTCTCCTCTATTGTGGAGGGGCCTTAGTGAGGGTTCCTGGACCATGGTCGGGGGCGAGGGTCGCCACTCTAAGGACGCTAAGGAGGGGGACAAAGACAGTGGTGGAGTGGTGTCCTCGCCCACCGCTGGAGCCGCCACCGCGGACAGATGCCCACACAGACCCTCCCCTTGAGTTTTAGGGGTGCGCCCGGAGTTCGCACCTTGAGGGGGGGGTTCTGTCACGTTCCTGACCTGTTTTCTGTTGTTTTGGTATGTGTTTAATTGGTCAGGGCGTGAATTTGGGTGGGTAGTCTATGTTATGTGTTTTCTATGTTGGGTTAATGGGTTGCCTGGTATGGCTCTCAATTAGAGGCAGGTGTTTGGCGTTTCCTCTAATTGAGAGTCATATTAAGGTAGGTTGTTTCACATTGTTTGTTGTGGGTGGTTGTCTTCCGTGTCTGTGTATGTTGCGCCACACGGGACTGTTTCGGTATGTTTGTTCGTTCGGTTTTTGTCTAGTCTGTCGCTCTGGATAAGAGCGTCTGTTAAATGACTTAAATGTAAATGTAAATGTCTGTTTTCCCTGTCCGTGCGTTCTTCGTGTTACATGTAAGTTCTTAACCTTTCACGAGTATCTACCCCGGGTCCGGGAGCACCCCCCACCCCCCCCACACTGAGTAGCATAGCCTAGCATAGCGTCACAATTAAATAGTAGCATCTAAATATCATTAAATCACAAGTCCAAGACACCTAATGAAAGATACAGATCTTGTGAATAAAGCCACCATTTCAGATTTTTAAAATGTTTTACAGGGAAGACAAAATATGTAAATCTATTAGCTAACCACGTTAGCAAATGACACCACTTTTCTAACTCCATCATTTTTCTTACTCCATCAGGTGCTATCACCAATTCGGCTAAACTAAGATATTGATAGCCACTAACCAAGAAAAAACCTCATCAGATGACAGTCTGATAACATATTTATGGTATAGGATAGGTTTTGTTAGAAAAATGGGCATATTTCAGGTAGATATCATAGTTTACAATTGCACCCACCGTCACAAATGGACTAGAATAAATACATAGAGCAACGTGTTTACCTAATTACTAATCATCAAACATTTCGTAAAAATACACAGCATACACTAATCGAAAGACACAGATCCTGTGAATACAGACAATATTTCAGATTTTCTAAGTGTCTTACAGCGAAAACACAATAAATCGTTATATTAGCATACCACATATGCAAACGTTACCAGAGCATTGATTCTAGCCAAAGAGAGCGATAACGTAAACATCGCCAAAATATATTAATTTTTTCACTAACCTTCTCAGAATTCTTCAGATGACACTCCTGTAACATCACATTACAACATACATATACAGTTTGTTCGAAAATGTGCATATTTAGCCACCAAAATCATGGTTAGACAATGACAAAAGTTGCCCAGCTGGTCAGACAATGTCATGCGCCATATTAGACAGTGATCTAGTCGTATACATAAATACTCATAAACGTGACTAAAAAATATAGGGTGGACAGCGATTGATAGACAATTTAATTCTTAATACAATAGCTGATTTACATTTTTTAAATTATCCTTACTTTTCAATACAGTTTGCGCCAAGCGAAGCTACGTCTAACAAGATGGCGTCATAAGCGATTAACATTTTTCGACAGAAACACGATTTATCATAATAAATTGTTCCTACTTTGAGCTGTTCTTCCATCAGAATCTTGGGCAAAGAATCCTTTCTTGGGTCTAATCGTCTTTTGGTCGAAAGCTGTCCTCTTGCCATGTGGAAATGCCAACTGCGTTCGGCATGAACTGGAAACCTGCCCGGCGCTTCAAAGTGTCTCAGAAATAAATGTCCCAAAATGCGCACTAAACGGATATGAATTGCTATAAAACGGGTTAAATTAACTACCTTATGATGTTTTTAACTCCTATAACGAGTAAAAACATGACCTGAGAAATATTACTGGCTACACTAATGCTTGGAAAAAGAGCAGGTCGGTGTCCACCGCGCGCCCGACGCATCTGGAAAAGAGTTCCTACCTACAGGTTTTTTTCATTTATAGTGGCTGTGATTGCGCAATCGATACCATTCAAAGCGTCATCACGTAAAGGCATCCAGGGGAAGACGTAAGCAGTGTCCGTATCCTGATAGCGTTCACAGTGGCCTTTAAACTGACTCCAGATCAGGGGCCAAAATGTGTGAAATCTGACTCCATGTCAGGGAAATTGCTGTAGAATGAGTTCTGTTCCACTCAGAGACAAAATTCCAACGCCTATAGAAACTAGAGACTGTTTTCTATCCAATAATAGTAATAATATGCATATTGTACGATAAAGAATTTAGTAGGAAGCCGTTTAATCTGTAATGCAATTATGCTAATGAGAAAACAGCACCCCCTGTAGTCGCAAGAAGTTAAGTTTAAGTCTGTTTAGGTCGGTTTGTTATTTTGTATCCTTCCAAGTGTTTGTTTTCGTGTTTCGTCTTTGTGTTAATAAATCATTATGTATCCACAACCCGCTGCACGTTGGTCAAATCCTTGCTACTCCTCTTCGGATGAGGAGAAGGAGGAAGCCCGTTACAGCATGTGACATGAACTCAAGACGCTCGGAGTTGTAGTGTGCTGCTTACGTCACTGTCCTACCGGAGTACACAGCGCTCTAGCAAGCTGTGAGAGTACTCGGCGATACCTCATGGTAATAGTGCGTCGTGTTTTTTTATTATGTTGTTTTAAGCCTTCACCAAACCATAGCCCTAATCTTGAAGTCCAGGAATGAATGACTAAACTTAACCCTTTGAGTTGTTTCTGTTTCAACCATCTAACCATGCAGAATTAATGTGTCAAAAATAAACATTCATCCATAATAAGTCGAATTTCGAAGGGAAACTGTAAGGTCTTGATGGAAAATAACATGTTACATACGATCGCATAACCTTTCACATGTGGATTCTAATTCCCACAAGGTTTTCCCAGATGATGCAATGCAAACAAAGACGAGTCATTAGAATGTCTCGGAAATAGCCGCAGTGTTTTCAGCTCATGTATTTGACACATTTTGAAATACATGATTACATTGTGTATGTTTATTTATACAATAATTATTATGAAACATATCCTCAACTTGAATTTGAACTCACGACTTCTTGGTTCACGGCATTCCGATTGTCCTGCTACTCCACCTTGTCTGTGCCAATGACTGATTTCACCTGTATTCCTACACTTTGGACATCAAAGTTAATCTCAGCATTGTTCAAAATACACTCACGAAAAACTGGTATATTAGGAACTGGCGCATTAGGAAAACTATTCGGACTACTTCACATTTTCCACATATTGTTACATTACAGCCTTATTCTAAAATTGATTTAATTTTTAATTAATTTTTCATCATAAACTTTACTAAAAAATACATGTTGTACAGCAAATGAAAGATACACTGGTTCTTAATGCAACCGCCGTGTTAGATTTCAATTTTTTTTTTTTACCATAACAAACTTTTGTTATTGCGAGACAGCGCCCACCTAAACGGCGGAGAATAGAAATAACATTTTCCACAGAAATACGAAATAACATCATAAATTGTTCTTACTTTTGCTGAGCTTCCATCAGAATCTTGTACAAGGAGTCCTTGGTCCAGAATAAATCGTAGTTTGGTTTTAGAATGTCCTTTTCTCCTGTCGAATTCACGCCACAATGCTAGCCAATGTTGATGACGTTCCCAGTTTCTCTGAACGGAAAACTCCAAAAGTCCCAATAAACGTTGAATAATCTGACAAAACTCGGTTGAAAAAACATACTTTACGATGTTATTATCACATGTATCAAATAAAATCAGAGCCGGAGATATTAGCCGTGTATACCGAGCGCTTATCAGAAGACAATATGGAGGTGCTACGCGCGCCTAGGTAGAGAATGGAAATTCCTGACCTGCCAATCCAAAAGCTCTTGTTCGACCTCAGATCAAGCTAGACACCCCATTCCACCTTCCACTGCCTGTTGACATCTAGTGGAAGGCGTATGAAGTGCATGCATATCGATAAATATAAGCCAGTTGAATAGGCAGGCCCTGGAACAGATCCTCGTTTTCAGATTTTTCACTTCCTGTATGGAAGTTTGCTGCAAAATGAGTTCTGTTTTACTCACAGATATAATTCAAACAGTTTTAGAAACTTGAGAGTGTTTTCTATCCAATAGTAATAATAATATGCATATTGTATGATCTAGAATAGAGTACGAGGCAGTTTAATTTGGGCACGATTTTTTCCAAAGTGAAAATAGCGCCCCCCTATTGATCTACCCATCGTGTCCGATTTAAAAAATGCTTTACCGTAGCAAGGAAACAAAACACGAAGTGGATTTAACTTCTTTAGGAACTCAGCCCTAATGTTGGTAACTAACATCATTATGTTGTCATCCAGAGAAACATTTAATTATTCTCCATGCTACCACACATACAGCAGGCTTTTAGAGGACCAAAGAGTTTGGTCTGCTTTGTGTTTTCATTTTTACCATGGAAAAGACATCACGATACTGGTATCATCACAGCCCTAATGAATTATATTGTCTCTGTATCTACAGACTGATTGGCTTTGAACTCTCTATGGAGGACTACGAATCACTGGCCTCCATTCTCCAATCAGCAGACTCACATCTAAGAGAGCTGCACCTGGATGACATCGGGGAGCGTGATCCTGATGGTATTGATGACCCTGATGGTGATGACGAGGCAAGACTGACTGTTCTCTTTGCTGCGCTGACTGTTGTCCTCGCTGCACTGAAGCATCCACACTGTAAACTGGATACACTGAGGTCAGTAGTATTGAGGAGGTCTTCTCATGATGAAAACTATGAGAGATGAATCATTGTTGGACAGTTGGTAGGGGTAGAATTATCATGCCTTGAACATTATGTTTTTGTCACTCACAGAACTTCAGACACACACAGCAGACTTATCTGAGGAAGACGTTGACCTCACTGTGCTAAATGTGTTATAATGCTGGTATGTGTCCCTGACCTGCATTACATCACACTCTGTATGAGTGCTATTGTCTCTGTTTCTACAGACTGGGTGGCTATAAACTCTCTGAAGAGCACTGTGAGTTACTGCTCTCTGCTCTCCAATCAGCGGACTCACATCTGAGAGAACTGGACCTGAGAGACACTCAGCTGTCTGATGGTGGCGGGAGGGAACTCTTTGCTTCTCTGAAACATCAGAACTGTAAACTACACAAACTGAGGTTAGTACTATGGGAGGGTTGATCACATGACAATAGCCTAAAGATGTATGCGTTGTTGGACAGTTTGTTGGAGTAAAATTATCTGTAATAATTAACTGTGAACAGACATGATTTATTAATTTAGAATTATTTTAATGACCACAGGCGTACAGATATGACTACATACCTACAGACATGACTACATACCTACAGACATGACTACATACCTACAGACATGACTACATACCTACAGATATGACTACATACCTACAGACATGACTACATACCTACAGATATGACTACATACCTACAGATATGACTACATACCTACAGATATGACTACATACCTACAGATATGACTACATGACTACATACCTACAAACATGACTACATACCTAGAGACATGACTACATACCTACAGATATGACCATATACCTACAGATATGAGTACATACCAGACGTACCTCACTAAGAGTTGATGTACTAAATGTGTTACCATCCTAAAGGACAGGTTCTGAATAATGCTGTTATGTGTCTCTGACCTGCACTACATCTTTATGAGTGATATTATCTCTGTTTCTACAGACTGGCTAGCTTTAGAATCTCTGAGGAGAACTGGGGATCACTGGCCTCCGTTCTCCAATCAGCAGACTCGTCTCTG
Organism: Salvelinus fontinalis; assembly: GCF_029448725.1. Taxonomy (NCBI): domain Eukaryota; kingdom Metazoa; phylum Chordata; class Actinopteri; order Salmoniformes; family Salmonidae; genus Salvelinus; species Salvelinus fontinalis. The sequence goes on along the minus strand of NC_074704.1, from coordinate 11,609,160 downwards.
AGAGAACTGGGCCTGGACCTGAGGAACAGTGGACTGTCTGACGATGGTGGGAGGGAACTCTTTACTGCTCTGAAACATCCACACTGTAAACTACAGACACTGAGGTCAGTTTCTACACTGGAAACTACAGACACTGAGGTCAGTATCTACACTGTAAACTACAGACACTGAGGTCAGTATCTACACTGTAAACTACAGACACTGAGGTCAGTTTCTACACTGTAAACTACAGACACTGAGGTCCGTATCTACACTGTAAACTACAGACACTGAGGTCCGTATCTACACTGTAAACTACAGACACTGAGGTCAGTATCTACCCTGTAAACTACAGACACCGAGGTCAGTATCTACACTGTAAACTACAGAAAATGAGGTCAGTTTCTACACTGTAAACTACAGACACCGAGGTCAGTATCTACACTGTAAACTACAGACACTGAGGTCAGTATCTACACTGTAAACTACAGACACTGAGGTCAGTTTCTACACTGTAAACTACAGACACTGAGGTCAGTTGCTACACTGTAAACTACAGACACTGAGGTCAGTATCTACACTGTAAACTACAGACACTGAGGTCAGTATCTACACTGTAAACTACAGAAACTGAGGTCAGTATCTACACTGTAAACTACAGACACCGAGGTCAGTATCTACACTGTAAACTACAGACACCGAGGTCAGTATCTACACTGTAAACTACAGACACCGAGGTCAGTATCTACACTGTAAACTACAGACACTGAGGTCAGTATCTACACTGTAAACTACAGACACTGAGGTCAGTATCTACACTGTAAACTACAGACACTGAGGTCAGTATCTACACTGTAAACTACAGACACTGAGGTCAGTATCTACACTATAAACTACAGACACTGAGGTCAGTATCTACACTGTAAACTACAGACACTGAGGTCAGTATCTACACTGTAAACTACAGACACTGAGGTCAGTTTCTACAGTGTAAACTACAGACACTGAGGTCAGTATCTACACTGTAAACTACAGACACTGAGGTCAGTATCTACACTGTAAACTACAGACACTGAGGTCAGTATCTACACTGTAAACTACAGACACTGAGGTCAGTATCTACACTGTATACTACAGACACTGAGGTCAGTATCTACACTGTATACTACAGACACTGAGGTCAGTATCTACCCTGTAAACTACAGACACTGAGGTCAGTATCTACACTGTAAACTACAGACACTGAGGTCAGTATCTACACTGTAAACTACAGACACTGAGGTCAGTATCTACACTGTACACTACAGACACTGAGGTCAGTATCTACACTGTAAACTACAGACACTGAGGTCAGGATCTACACTGTAAACTACAGACACTGAGGTCAGTATCTACACTGTAAACCACAGACACTGAGGTCAGTATCTACACTGTAAACTACAGACACTGAGGTCAGTATCTACACTGTAAACTACAGACACTGAGGTCAGTATCTACCCTGTAAACTACAGACACTGAGGTCAGTATCTACCCTGTAAACTACAGACACTGAGGTCAGTATCTACCCTGTAAACTACAGACACTGAGGTCAGTATCTACACTGTAAACTACAGACACTGAGGTCAGTATCTACACTGTAAAGTACAGACACTGAGGTCAGTATCTACACTGTAAACTACAGACACTGAGGTCAGTATCTACACTGTAAACTACAGACACTGAGGTCAGTATCTACACTGTAAACTACAGACACTGAGGTCAGTATCTACACTATAAACTACAGACACTGAGGTCAGTATCTACACTGTAAACTACAGACACTGAGGTCAGTATCTACACAGTAAACTACAGACACTGAGGTCAGTATCTACACTGTAAACTACAGACACTGAGGTCAGTATCTACACTGTAAACTACAGACACTGAGGTCAGTATCTACACTGTAAACTACAGACACTGAGGTCAGTATCTACACTGTAAACTACAGACACTGAGGTCAGTATCTACACTGTACACTACAGACACTGAGGTCAGTATCTACACTGTAAACTACAGACACTGAGGTCAGTATCTACACTGTAAACTACAGACACTGAGGTCAGTATCTACACTGTAAACCACAGACACTGAGGTCAGTATCTACACTGTAAACTACAGACACTGAGGTCAGTATCTACCCTGTAAACTACAGACACTGAGGTCAGTATCTACACTGTAAACTACAGACACTGAGGTCAGTATCTACACTGTAAACTACAGACACCGAGGTCAGTATCTACACTGTAAACTACAGACACCGAGGTCAGTATCTACACTGTAAACTACAGACACTGAGGTCAGTATCTACACTGTAAACTACAGACACTGAGGTCAGTATCTACACTGTAAACTACAGACACTGAGGTCAGTATCTACACTGTAAACTACAGACACTGAGGTCAGTATCTACACTGTAAACTACAGACACTGAGGTCAGTATCTACACTGTACACTACAGACACTGAGGTCAGTATCTACACTGTAAACTACAGACACTGAGGTCAGACTCTACACTGTAAACTACAGACACTGAGGTCAGTATCTACACTGTAAACTACAGACACTGAGGTCAGTATCTACACTGTAAACTACAGAAATTAGGTCAGTATCTACACTGTAAACTACAGACACCGAGGTCAGTATCTACACTGTAAACTACAGACACTGAGGTCAGTATCTACACTGTAAACTACAGACACTGAGGTCAGTATCGACACTGTAAACTACAGACACTGAGGTCAGTATCTACACTGTAAACTACAGACACTGAGGTCAGTATCTACACTGTAAACTACAGACACCGAGGTCAGTATCTACACTGTAAACTACAGACACCGAGGTCAGTATCTACACTGTAAACTACAGACACTGAGGTCAGTATCTACCCTGTAAACTACAGACACTGAGGTCAGTATCTACACTGTAAACTACAGAAATTAGGTCAGTATCTACACTGTAAACTACAGACACCGAGGTCAGTATCTACACTGTAAACTACAGACACTGAGGTCAGTATCTACACTGTAAACTACAGAAACTGAGGTCAGTATCTACCCTGTAAACTACAGAAATTAGATCAGTATCTACACTGTAAACTACAGAAATTAGGTCAGTATCTACACTGTAAACTACAGAAATTAGGTCAGTATCTACACTGTAAACTACAGACACCGAGGTCAGTATCTACACTGTAAACTACAGACACTGAGGTCAGTATCTACACTGTAAACTACAGACACTGAGGTCAGTATCTACACTGTAAACTACAGAAACTGAGGTCAGCATCTACACTGTAAACTACAGACACTGAGGTCAGTATCTACACTATAAACTACAGACACCGAGGTCAGTATCTACACTGTAAACTACAGACACCGAGGTCAGTATCTACACTGTAAACTACAGACACCGAGGTCAGTATCTACACTGTAAACTACAGACACTGAGGTCAGTATCTACCCTGTAAACTACAGACACTGAGGTCAGTATCTACCCTGTAAACTACAGACACTGAGGTCAGTATCTAAACTGTAAACTACAGACACTGAGGTCAGTATCTACACTGTAAACTACAGACACTGAGGTCAATATCTACACTGTAAACTACAGACACTGAGGTCAGTATCTACACTGTAAACTACAGACACCGAGGTCCGTATCTACACTGTAAACTACAGACACTGAGGTCAGTATCTACACTGTAAACTACAGACACCGAGGTCAGTATCTACACTGTAAACTACAGACACCGAGGTCAGTATCTACACTGTAAACTACAGACACTGAGGTCAGTATCTACACTGTAAACTACAGACATTGAGGTCAGTATCTACACTGTAAACTACAGACACTGAGGTCAGTATCTACACTGTAAACTACAGACACTGAGGTCAGTATCTACACTGGAAACTACAGACACTGAGGTCAGTATCTACACTGTAAACTACAGACACCGAGGTCAGTATCTACACTGTAAACCACAGAAATTAGGTCAGTATCTACACTGTAAACTACAGACACTGAGGTCAGTTTCTACACTGTAAACTACAGACACTGAGGTCAGTTTCTACACTAAACTACAGACACTGAGGTCAGTATCTACACTGTAAACTACAGAAACTGAGGTCAGTATCTACACTGTAAACTACAGACACTGAGGTCAGTATCTACACTGTAAACTACAGACACTGAGGTCAGTATCTACACTGTAAACTACAGACACTGAGGTCAGTATCTACACTGTAAACTACAGACACTGAGGTCAGTATCTACACTGTAAACTACAGACACTGAGGTCAGTATCTACCCTGTAATCTACAGACACTGAGGTCAGTATCTACACTGTAAACTACAGAAATTAGGTCAGTATCTACACTGTAAACTACAGACACTGAGGTCAGTATCTACACTGTAAAGTACAGACACTGAGGTCAGTATCTACACTGTAAACTACAGACACTGAGGTCAGTATCTACACTGTAAACGACATAGTATCTACACTGTAAACTACAGACACTGAGGTCAGTATCTACACTGTAAACTACAGACACTGAGGTCAGTATCTACACTGTAAACTACAGACACTGAGGTCAGTATCTGCACTGTAAACTACAGACACTGAGGTCAGTATTTACACTGTAAACTACAGACACTGAGGTCAGTATCTACACTGTAAACTACAGACACTGAGGTCAGTATCTACACTGTAAACTACAGACACTGAGGTCAGTATCTACACTGTAAACTACAGACACTGAGGTCAGTATCTACACTGTAAACTACAGACACTGAGGTCAGTATCTACACTGTAAACTACAGACACTGAGGTCAGTATCTACACTGTAAACTACAGACACTGAGGTCAGTATCTACACTGTAAACTACAGACACTGAGGTCAGTATCTACACTGTAAACTACAGACACTGAGGTCAGTATCTACCCTGTAAACTACAGACACCGAGGTCAGTATCTACCCTGTAAACTACAGACACCGAGGTCAGTATCTACACTGTAAACTACAGACACCGAGGTCAGTATCTACACTGTAAACTACAGACACTGAGGTCAGTATCTACACTGTAAACTACAGACACTGAGGTCAGTATCTACACTGTAAACTACAGACACTGAGGTCAGTATCTACCCTGTAAACTAAAGACACTGAGGTCAGTATCTACACTGTAAACTACAGACACTGAGGTCAGTATCTACACTGTAAACTACAGACACTGAGGTCAGTATCTACACTGTAAACTACAGACACTGAGGTCAGTATCTACACTGTAAACTACAGACACTGAGGTCAGTATCTACCCTGTAAACTACAGACACCGAGGTCAGTATCTACACTGTAAACTACAGACACCGAGGTCAGTATCTACACTGTAAACTACAGACACCGAGGTCAGTATCTACACTGTAAACTACAGACACTGAGGTCAGTATCTACCCTGTAAACTACAGACACTGAGGTCAGTATCTACACTGTAAACTACAGACACTGAGGTCAGTATCTAAACTGTAAACTACAGACACTGAGGTCAGTATCTACACTGTAAACTACAGACACTGAGGTCAATATCTACACTGTAAACTACAGACACTGAGGTCAGTATCTACACTGTAAACTACAGACACCGAGGTCCGTATCTACACTGTAAACTACAGACACTGAGGTCAGTATCTACACTGTAAACTACAGACACCGAGGTCAGTATCTACACTGTAAACTACAGACACCGAGGTCAGTATCTACACTGTAAACTACAGACACTGAGGTCAGTATCTACACTGTAAACTACAGACACTGAGGTCAGTATCTACACTGTAAACTACAGACACTGAGGTCAGTATCTACACTGTAAACTACAGACACTGAGGTCAGTATCTACACTGTAAACTACAGACACTGAGGTCAGTATCTACACTGTAAACTACAGACACTGAGGTCAGTTTCTACACTGTAAACTACAGACACTGAGGTCAGTTTCTACACTAAACTACAGACACTGAGGTCAGTATCTACACTGTAAACTACAGAAACTGAGGTCAGTATCTACACTGGAAACTACAGACACTGAGGTCAGTATCTACACTGTAAACTACAGACACCGAGGTCAGTATCTACACTGTAAACCACAGAAATTAGGTCAGTATCTACACTGTAAACTACAGACACTGAGGTCAGTTTCTACACTGTAAACTACAGACACTGAGGTCAGTTTCTACACTAAACTACAGACACTGAGGTCAGTATCTACACTGTAAACTACAGAAACTGAGGTCAGTATCTACACTGTAAACTACAGAAATTAGGTCAGTATCTACACTGTAAACTACAGACACTGAGGTCAGTATCTACACTGTAAAGTACAGACACTGAGGTCAGTATCTACACTGTAAACTACAGACACTGAGGTCAGTATCTACACTGTAAACGACATAGTATCTACACTGTAAACTACAGACACTGAGGTCAGTATCTACACTGTAAACTACAGACACTGAGGTCAGTATCTACACTGTAAACTACAGACACTGAGGTCAGTATCTGCACTGTAAACTACAGACACTGAGGTCAGTATCTACACTGTAAACTACAGACACTGAGGTCAGTATCTACACTGTAAACTACAGACACTGAGGTCAGTATCTACACTGTAAACTACAGACACTGGGGTCAGTATCTACACTGTAAACTACAGACACTGAGGTCAGTATCTACACTGTAAACTACAGACACTGAGGTCAGTATCTACACTGTAAACTACAGACACTGAGGTCAGTATCTACACTGTAAACTACAGACACTGAGGTCAGTATCTACACTGTAAACTACAGACACTGAGGTCAGTATCTACACTGTAAACTACAGACACCGAGGTCAGTATCTACACTGTAAACTACAGACACTGAGGTCAGTATCTACACTGTAAACTACAGACACTGAGGTCAGTATCTACACTGTAAACTACAGACACTGAGGTCAGTATCTACCCTGTAAACTAAAGACACTGAGGTCAGTATCTACACTGTAAACTACAGACACTGAGGTCAGTATCTACACTGTAAACTACAGACACTGAGGTCAGTATCTACACTGTAAACTACAGACACTGAGGTCAGTATCTACACTGTAAACTACAGACACTGAGGTCAGTATCTACCCTGTAATCTACAGACACTGAGGTCAGTATCTACACTGTAAACTACAGACACTGAGGTCAGTATCTACACTGTAAACTACAGACACTGAGGTCAGTATCTACACTGTAAACTACAGACACCGAGGTCAGTATCTACACTGTAAACTACAGACACTGAGGTCAGTATCTACACTGTAAACTACAGACACTGAGATCAGTATCTACACTGTAAACTACAGACACTGAGGTCAGTATCTAGACTGTAAACTACAGACACTGAGGTCAGAATCTTCACTGTAAACTACAGACACTGAGGTCAGAATCTACACTGTAAACTACAGACACCGAGGTCAGTATCTACACTGTAAACTACAGACACTGAGGTCAGTATCTACACTGTAAACTACAGACACTGAGGTCAGTATCTACACTGTAAACTACAGACACTGAGGTCAGAATCTACACTGTAAACTACAGACACTGAGGTCAGAATCTACACTGTAAACTACAGACACCGAGGTCAGTATCTACACTGTAAACTACAGACACTGAGGTCAGTACTTTGGGAGGGTTTGTCACATGACAAGAACTCATTGATTGTTGGACAGTTTGTAAAGGTCAAATTGTCACCCAAGAGCATATTCAGATACATTTTCTCTTGGTAACTTTTGCTTTTACTTGGAAGCCTGGTTCAAAGAGTCATACCTACTACAGGTATAACTGCATATTAACACTAGCTGTAACGGTGTTCCTCCTCCTCTTCATCCGAAGAGGAGGAGCAGGGATTGACCCAAAACGCAGCGTCGTGATAAGACATGATATTTATTTAAACAAAACCGAAAACACGACGAACACTTGAATAGAAACAAAACAACAAACGACATAGACTGACCTGAACGTAAGAACTTACATGAAACACGAAGAATGCACGAACAGGAAAAACAGACTACACAAAAGCCGAACAAACAAACTAACCGAAACAGTCCCGTGTGGCGTAACATACACTGACACAGGAGACAACCACCCACAACCAACAATGTGAAAACACCTACCTTAATATGATTCTCAATCAGAGGAAATGAAAACCACCTGCCTCTAATTGAGAACCATATCAGGTACCCATAAACCAACATAGAAACACAAAACATAGACTGCCCACCCAAACTCACGTCTTGACCAACTAACACATACAAAAACTAACAGAAAAGGTCAGGAACGTGACACTAGCAGACTAAAACTTTTGTTGTTCACTGCCCTTGGATGCTTTCTTTGCCAATAATGGATTTAAATTGATTAGCCTGATTTAATGGATTTGTTTGTTTTGTCTTTAATGTTTTTTCTAATGTTCTTTTCAAAGTTGTTTGCTTGTTACTCATCATGTTGCAATATATTATCCACTTTAGGCTGAACGGATGTTATCTGACAGATAAATGGTGTGAAGCGTTGGCCTCAGCTCTCAGCTCAAACTCCTCTCACCTGAGAGAGCTGGATCTGAGTCACAATGACCTGCAGGATTCAGGAGTGAAGCTGCTCTCTGCTGGACTGGGGAATCCACACTGTCAACTACAGAAACTGAAGTTAGTACTTAGAAACATACCTGCTCAATACAAAGATGATGTGTCAAAGCACAACATCATTACAGTAGCCAGTAAGTTAGCTCAACCAATAAGGTAAATACTGTGTTAAGTGGGGACCCACATTGTAAACTAGAGAAACTGAGGTTAGTACTTAGAAACAGTATTGGTTTTATTGGAAATATGTATATACTGTGTATCAGCTATCACCACTAGAGGGCAGCAGTCCTGTAGTAAAATCATGATGATCTCTCTCTGCAGGCTGTCATTCTGTAGAGTCACAGAGGAAGGCTGTGCTTCTCTGGCTTCAGCTCTGAGGTCAAACCCCTCCCACCTGAGAGAACTGGACCTGAGCTTAAATCACCCAGGAGACTCTGGAGTGAAGCTGCTCTCTGCTAGACTGGAGGATCCACACTGTAGACTGGAGAAACTCAAGTTAGTACAGTTACTGTGAAAATTATATTGTTGTATACATACACAGACTGGGTGTCACTCACTCTGTCTGTTCCTCTGTCTCTCCCACAGTGTGGACCATAATGAAGAGATCTGGGTTAAGTCACAGCTGATGAAGACATGTAAGGGTGTTAGTTATAAGGAATCAGTTTATTGACCAATACATTTCACAAACAAGCGTATAAATAAACACACACACACATTCTAACAAATTCTAGCCAATTCTTTCTCCTCTAACTTGTCCTCTTTGTCTGCAGATGCCTGTGATCTAACACTGGACCCAAACACAGCACACAGAAACCTCTCTCTGTCTGAGGGGAACAGAAGGGTGGAGAGGGTTAAAGAGAAGCAGCCGTATCCCAATCAGCCAGAGAGATTTGATACATACGCCCAGGTGCTGTGTAGAGAGGGTCTGACTGGGCGCAGTTACTGGGAGGTCGAGTGGAGCGGGCTGGCTGACATAGGAGTGACATATAAAGGCAACAGCAGAAAAGGAGACGGTTCTTTCTGTGACTTTGGATACAATAACGAGTCCTGGCGTCTGGCCTGCCGTGGGAATCATTACGGTGCCCTCCACAATAGTGAATATACTACTATACATGCTCCACACCTCATCAATCCTCCTCAACCCCAGAAAGACCTGTCCTCCTCCACTCCACACCTCATCAACCCTCCTCAACCCCAGAGAGACCTGTCCTCCTCCACTCCACACCTCATCAACCCTCCTCATCCCCAGGGAGACCTGTCCTCCTCCCCTCCACGCCTCATCAACCCTCCTCAACCCCAGGGAGACCTCCCCTCCTCCCCTCCACACCTCATCAACCCTCCTCAACCCCAGAGAGACCTGTCCTCCTCCCCTCCACACCTCATCAACCCTCCTCAACCCCAGAGAGACCTGTCCTCCTCCACTCCACACCTCATCAACCCTCCTCAACCCTTGAGAGACCTGTCCTCCTCCCCTCCACACCTCATCAACCCTCCTCAACCCCAGAGAGACCTGTCCTCCTCCCCTCCACACCTCATCAACCCTCCTCAACCCCGGAGAGACCTGTCCTCCTCCACTCCACACCTCATCAACCCTCCTCAACCCCAGAGAGACCTGTCCTCCTCCACTCCACGCCTCATCAACCCTCCTCAACCCCAGAGAGACCTGTCCTCCTCCACTCCACGCCTCATCAACCCTCCTCAACCCCAGAGAGACCTGTCCTCCTCCACTCCACGCCTCATCAACCCTCCTCAACCCCAGAGAGACCTGTCCTCCTCCACTCCACACCTCATCAACCCTCCTCAACCCCAGAGTGACCTGTCCTCCTCCACTCCACGCCTCATCAACCCTCCTCAACCCCAGAGAGACCTGTCCTCCTCCCCTCCACGCCTCAGAGTAGGAGTGTTTCTGGACTGGCCGGTCGGCACGCTTTCCTTCTATGAGATCTACTCTGACACAATGAACCACCTGTACACATTCCAGACCATATTCACTGAGCCCCTCTACCCAGGGTTTGGTGTTTCTAATGAGGAGGGCTCTTCAGTGTCCCTGATCCAGGTAGAGTAGTCTCCTGTGTCCTGGAGGAACACCTGGGTATCCATGGAAACACACTCACAGTCCTGTTCTAACCCAACCATGTGACAGGATGGTGTGTTGCTGACAGTGATCATGACTACAGATATGGACATTGTAACAGATAAATGTTGTTGACAGTGATCATGACTACAGATATGGACATTGTAACAGATAAATGTTGTTGACAGTGATCATGACTTCAGATATGGACATTGTAACAGATAAATGTTGTTGACAGTGATCATGACTTCAGATATGGACATTGTAACAGATAAATGTTGTTGACAGTGATCATGACTACAGATATGGACATTGTAACAGATAAATGTTGTTGACAGTGATCATGACTTCAGATATGGACATTGTAACAGAAACATTTTGTCGACGGTGATCCTGACTTCAGATATTCGTATTCACACCACTGAGTCAATACTTTGTTGAAGCACCGTTGGCAGCGAGTACAGCTGTGAGTCTTTTTGGGTATGTCTCTAAGAGCTTTGCACACCTGGATTGTTCAATATTTTACCATTATTATTTGTTCAATTATTCATGCTCTGTCAAATTGGTTGTTGATCATTGTTAGACAGCTATTATCAAGTATTGCCATAGATTTTCAAGCAGATTTAAGTCAAAACTGTAATAGGCCACTCAGGAACATTCAATGTCATCTTGGTAAGCACCTTTTTCCTATAAAATGCCTTACTCCTTGCTGATGACAAACATACTCATAACATGATGCAGCCACCATCATGCTTGAAAATATGAAGAGTGGTACTCAGTGATGTGTTGTGTTGGATTTGCCCCAAACATAATGCTTTGTATTCAGGACAAAAAGTTAATTTCTTTGCCACATTTTATGCAATATGTTTTTAGTGCCTTTGTTACAAACAGGATGCATGTTTTGGAATATTTTAATTCTGTACAGGCTTCCTTCGTTTCACTCTGTCATTTAGGTTAGTATTGTGGAGTAACTACAATGTTGTTGATCCAACCTCGGTTTTCTCATATCACAACCATTCAACCATGTAGCTGTTTTAAAATCACCATTGTCCTCATGGTGAAATCTCTGAGTGGTTTTCTTCCTCTCCGGCAACTGAGTTCGGGAAGGATGCCTGTATCTGTGTAGTGACTGGGTGTATTGATACACGTTCCAAAGTGTAATTAGTAACTTCACCATGTTCAAAGGGATATTCAGCGGCTGCTTTTTTTTAATACACATATCTACCAATTGGTGCCCTTTGTGAGGCATTGAAAAACCTCCCTGGTCTTTGTGGTTGAATCTGTGCTTGAAATTGAGGGACCCAACAGATAATTGTATGTGTGAGGTACAGAGATGGTGTAGTCAATCAGAAAGCATGTTACCGGAATGAGTCCATGCAACTAATTATGTGATTTGTTAAGCACAATTTTACTACTGAACTTATATAGTCTTGCCATAACAAAGAGGCTGAATACTTATTGACTCAAGACATTTCAGCTTTTCATTTTTTTTTTGTTAATAAAATAAAATCCCGAAAACAAAATTCCACTTTGACATTATGGGGCATTGTGTGTAGATCACTGACACAAAATATAAATTGAATCCATTTTAAATTCAGGCTGTTACATAAGAAAATGTGGAATAAGTCAAGGGGCGTGAATACTGAAGGCAGCGTATACAGTACAGGCCAACATACTGTATGTGACCTGTGGGCTACAACACGCGTGGTGTTTGTAACGAGCTCTTTAACTGCTATTACATATGATTTGCATTGGATTGGTTAGGTTCTCCTGACTCCTTGATTCAATCTTGATAAATATTACCGTTTTAAAATAATAATAACGTTGTGTCATAGACTACAATTAGAGCCTATACTGTCTGATTACCACTAGGCCTGTGTGAAAGTGTGATTTTGTTGGTTTGATTAAGATAAGAGAGAGAGCGAGAGAAAGCGAGAGCGGGGAGAGCGAGCGAGCGAGACAGAGCTAGACGAGGCCGCGTTTAACGGAAAATCGGTGCCATTGAGAAACAGTGCGTACGGTACTTTCCGCTATTACGCTAGGGTATCTAACGATTCCATACATTCGATCGTCGGTCATATCAACTCTATTCTGTCGCGAGGTTTATGGAGCATTACGGACTATCAGGCATACATTCTTTAAATGTGCTGGATAATATATATCCGTGTGTAATCTTGGAGCCCACCGCATTCCAGGCTAGAGAGAGGAAGGATGCTGTAGCCTACTAGGCTATGCGCTACTGAAACGTTTTACATTGGCCAATCGCCCAGCCTCAACAGTGCGACTGCATTTTGACTGGAATCGACGAAAGATAATATAATATGACTTCCATTTGCTATGTGTTATATCTGTACGTTTGTATTTGTCATCCAACTGGACTAGCCTGTAGAATAGGCTACAGTCATCGCCATAGGAACCCGAGGGAAATAGCATTATAATAAGCTACTTTAGTGCAACGTGACGTGCAACAGCGGGAAAGACGGTGGAGTCCTATTAGGTGAGATTGAGTGTATGTGTAACGCTAAAGTGGCTTGTGTTTCCTCATGTGGTGTGTTTTTCGTCGAGGAGGATACGCTCGCGTTGTCGGATAATTCCCACGTCAGGGATCGGTTGACTCCCTTCTTTATTCCATCTCGCTCTCACACACACGGTGCGCGTGGCCTCGCCCGGGAGCAACCAGGTCGCCTATTACACGGGCTTAATTTTACTGCATCGGCAAGGAGGAGAGGGAGCGAGAACCGAGAATAAACAACGGGAGGGAAAGATTGGGGGACCGGAGGAGAGAAGAGGAGAGGCGGGATGAAGGAGGAGACGCAGTGAACGAAAGAGGAGGAGGAGGAGGGAGACTCGACCGTTCGAGGTAAGCGGGAATAATGGCGACGGTAGGGTGCATGTATGAAGAACGGTTTGGTCTGTACAATCACACAAAAAACACACACCCACACATATACGACTTCGGTTTGGCCTGTCAATATGGTGCATGCATGTACACTCGCGCGCGCGTGTGTGTGTGTGTGTGTGTGTGTGTGTGTGTGTGTGTGTGTGTGTGTGTGTGTGTGTGTGTGTGTGTGTGTGTGTGTGTGTCATACACATGTTGACTGGTGGCGTCTCCTGCTGTGTGTGAGTTGTTTTAATGCACCATGGAACACTCCAACGGGCATTTAGAATCTCCCCCTCTTCCTCTCTTCTGAGAAACAGACAGTAGGGTGATGATGAGAGTGATAGTAGGGGGTTTGCTTACTGACTGGCTGTCTCACTGACTGGTGCATCACTCACATTCCTGTCCCAAATGATTTTCAAATGCATTCTAATCAAATTTCAAATCAAGCTGTGTGTGTGTGTGTGTGTTCGTGCATGCGTGTGTGTTTCTATGTATGTTGTGTGTCAGTGTGTGTGTGTGTGTGTGTGTGTGTGTGTGTGTGTGTGTGTGTGTGTGTGTGTGTGTGTGTGTGTGTGTGTGTGTGTGATGATTGTGTTCCAACTCTTTGAAGAGTGTGTTATTTTTGTCTGTCTCTGTTTGTCTCTCCTCTGTGTTGGTATTCTGTAGGGAGCACGTGTGTGTGTGTGTGTGTGTGTGTGTGTGTGTGTGTGTGTGTGTGTGTGTGTGTGTGTGTGTGTGTGTGTGTGTGTGTGTGTGTGTGTGTGTGTGTGTGTGTGTGTGTGTGTGTGTGTGTTTTGACTGGGGACTATGATGGTGGAAAGAGGGATCACGGGGGAGAAGTAAAGACCAGTTGACAAAGAGATTATATACAGAATGTAAAGTGCACGCTGGGTCTATACATAGTCAATGGTTGGCTTCGAAGGTACACCTACAGCTCATCCCTTGGCAGTAGTACTGTAGATTTTATCACTGACCTCAACCCAGAGTCTCTCAGACCGTTCACTATCAGCCTACTGACACCCCTGTCAGACCACAGCAAAATCACAGTCTACTTCAAAAGAGCAATACTTAATCATGAGGCATCAAAGCCAAAGGAACTGCATAATATTAAGAAATGCTATAGATGGAAGGAATGTAGTGTGGAAACCTACCAAAAAACAATTAGGCAACAATAAATTCAATCCCATTTAGACAACTTCCTGGACAAAACATTTCACTTTAATGGTGAAGGTGTAAATTTGGCAGTAGAAAACCTAATCAGTATATTTGACCTCTCAGCTTCCCTATCAAATCTAACAATTTCAAGCCGGCAACCGAAGAAAATTAACAATTGCAAATGGTTTGATGAAGAATGAAAAACCTAAGAAAGAAATTGAGAAACCTTTCCAACCAAAAACATAGAGACCCAGAAAACCTGAGCCTACGCCTTCGCTATGGTGAATCACTAAAACAATACAGAAATACACTATGGAAAAAGAAGGAACAGCACGTCAGAAATCAGCTCAATGTAATTGAAGAATCCATAGACTCTAACCACTTCTGGGAAAATCGGAAAACACTAAACAAACAACACAAAGAATTATCTATCCTAAACAGAGATGTACGGATAAACCACTTCTCCAATATTTTCGGCTCTATAACAAAGAATACAAATCAACAACATATACATGATCAAATACAAATCTTAGAATCAACTACTAAAGACTACCAGAACCCACTGGATTCTACAATTACATGGAATGAACTACAAGACAAAATTCAAACCCTCCAACCCCTAAAAGGCCTGTGGTGTTGATGGTATCCTCAATGAAAATGATAAAATACACAGAACACAAATTCCAATTGCTATACTTAAACTCTTTATTAACATCATCCTCAGCTCTGGCATATTCCCTAATATTTGGAACCAAGGACTGATCACCCCAATCCACAAAGGTGGAGACAAATTTGACCTCAATAACTACCATGGCATTTGCGTCAATAGCAACCTTGGGGAAATCCTCTTCAATATCATTAACAACAGACTCGTAGGTCAAACAAAAAACGATACATACCTCGGCCTAAACATCAGCGCCACAGGTAACTTCCACAAAGCTGTGAACGATCTGAGAAATAAGGAAAGAAGGGCATTCTATGACATTAAAAGGAACATAAAATTCAACATACCAATTAGGATCTGGCTAAAAACACTTGATTCAGTTATAAAACCCATTGCCCTTCATGGTTGTGAGGTCTGGGGTCCGCTCACCAACCAAGAATTCAGAAAATGGAAACACCAAATTGACACTCTGCATGCAGAATTATGGAAAAACAGAATTTGTGCAATCTGCTGATTATCAAAATCCAGAAAAGAGATGTTAAATTCTGAAACCATCTAAAAGGAAGCGATTCACAAACCTTCCATAACAAAGCCATCACCTACAGAGAGATGGACCTGGAGAAGAATCCCCTAAGCAGGCTGGTCCTAGGGCTCTGTTCACAAACACAAACAGAGCCCCAGGACAGCAACACAATTAGACCCAACCAAATGTGACCCGATTCAGGAAACTAGGAAACTAAAATATGTCGCAAGTCACGACTTCACAGGACAGCCGTTTGAACGTAATTTTTTTTTTTTTTTATCAAAATGTGTTTCTTTGCAGAAATGCCTTCTCGAACATGTGAACTGTCATGTGCCTAAATAACAAACTTGTATGCCATCTGTAAATACAAATACAATTGTTAAATTACAAGCCTTGTTGTTTAAGCCACAGAAAAAGTCAGCAACCTTCCCACTAGCCATGGTTGGCTGAGATAATGAGTGGGCTGTGCATGCCGAGAGAGGAGTTCGGATTGGCCAGTCTGTGTGGGTAATCCTGCCGATCGCGGCTTTTTTTTAAATGTATTGTGTGGTGGAGCTGCATAATTGTTGCTCTCCACTTTCTGGAGGATTAAGTTTTGAAATCAGTGGAATTAGAGTATGACAGCTAAAGAGATGGAGAAAACACCTGACGCTGGATTAAATCTACAAACTATGACAACTGTGGTTTTGCATTCCTGACAGGGAGACGCGTCCATCATGCATGATGGTTTATGTATCCAATTAAGATAGTCTAGCGTCAGCTAGCTACATTTTCAGATATCACACGTTTCTAATTTTGACAGAAAGTGGTTTAATTTCAAGCTCCTGTTAGCTAGCTAGCTAACGATAGAGGCTGGTAGCTAGCTAACGTTAGCTGGCTGGTTCCCTAGCTGACGTTATTATTTGTTTCCCAGAGCCGTTTGCTTTTCTAGTTAGAGCCTAACGTTAGCTAGCTAACACTGAACATGGTTGATTAGCTAACAGCACTGTGGCATTGTTGACACTTTGTTCATTGTTGTTTAACTAGCTAACTAACGTTAGCTGGCTGGCTCATTACCTAACGTTGTGTACAACACCCGTTGAATATGGCCGGTGTCAGTAAATGTCTGCAAAAAAACGTCATGAAATTGTTACCAGCAAAGCTGGTTAGGCTGTTTTCATGTTATCGCGGAGGTAAACAAATCATTGGCCAGTTCGTCAAGTGTGTTCTCCGAGTGTGAAACAAGAAGGGTGTGGCTACATCTTAACCTGTCTAGGATCAGCGTGGCGCTAGCGGCACCCCCCCCCCCCCCCCCCCACTGAAAAACCAGTGCCGCGAAATTCAAAAAAAATATTTTTTTTAAATATTTAACTTTCACACATTAAAGTCCAATACAGCTAATGAAAGACACAGATCTTATGAATCCAGTCAACATTTCCGATTTTTAAAATGTTTTACAGGGAAGACACAATATGTAAAGATGTACATCTATTACCTAAAAACACATTAGCATAATCCACCATCTTTTATTTGTCCACCAACACCAGTAGCCATCACCAATTCGGCTAAACTAAGATATTTATAGCCCCTAACCAACAAAAAAACTCATTAGATGACAGTCTGATAACATATTTATGGTATGGGATAGGTTTTGTTAGAAAAAAGTGCATATTTCAGGTATATGGCATAGTTTACAATTGCACCCACCATCACAAATGGACTAGAATAATTACAATGAGCAACGTGTTTACCTAACTACTAATCATCAAACATTTCGTAAAAATACACAGCATACACGAATCGAAAGACACAGATCCTGTGAATACAGACAATATTTCAGATTTTCTAAGTGTCTTACAGCGAAAACACAATAAATCGTTATATTAGCATAGCACATAGCACATAGCAGCCCAGCATTGATTCTAGCCAAAGTGGGCGATAACGTCAACATCGCCAAAAATATATTAATTTTTTCACTAACCTTCTCAGAATTCTTCAGATGACACTCCTGTAACATCATATTACACAATCCATATAGAGTTTGATCGAAAATGTTTATATTTAGCCACCAAAATCATGGTTAGACAATGTGAAATGTAGACAAGCTGGTAAAGAAAATGTCCTTGCGCCACTTAGACAGTGATCTACTCTTATACATAAATACTCATAAACGTGACTAAAAAATATAGGGTGGACAGGGATTGATAGACAATTTAATTCTTAATACAATTGCGTTATTACATTTTTTAATTTATCCTTACTTTTCAATACAGTTTGCGCCAAGCGAAGCTACGTCAAAAAACATGGCGTCCTAAGCCACTAAAATGTTTCGACAGAAACACGATTTATCATAATAAAAATGTCCTACCTTGAGCTGTTCTTCCATCAGTATCTTGGGCAAAGGATCCTTTCTTGGGAGAAATCGTCTTTTGGTGGAAAGCTGTCCTCTTGCCATGTGGAAAAGTCAACTGCGTTCGGGATGAACTGAAAAGCGTGCCCAACTTTTCACATCGTTGCAAAAATAAATGTCCCAAAATCGCACTAAACGGATATAAATTGCTATAAAACGCTTTAAATTAACTACCTTATGATGTTTTTAACTCCTATAACGAGTGAAAAGATGACCGGAGAAATATAACAGGCTAAACTAACGCTTGGAACAGGTGCGCGCCGGTGTCCACTTTGCTCATGACGCAGCTCCCAAAGAATGACTAGCTTCAGGGTTTTTTCATTTGTAGGGCCTGTGAACGTGCAATCGACCCCGTTGGAATCGTCATCACGTAAAGGCATCCAGGGGAAGACGTAAGAAGTGTCCGTATAGTCATAGCAACGACAGTGCCCTTTTAAATGACTTCAGAAGAGTGGCCAACATTTCTCAAATCTGACTCCATGTCAGGGAAATTGCTGTAGAATGGGCTCTGTTCCACTTAGAGACAAAATTTCAACTCCTATAGAAACTATAGACTGTTTTCTATCCAATAATAATAATAATATGCATATTGTACGATCAAGGATTTTGTGGGAAGCCGTTTAAAAAATTAGCCACATTAGCATAAGTAGTCTAAACAGCGCCCCCATCCCCAACAGGTTAAGAGGGTGGGAACGTGGCTGAATGGGTGTAGACAAAGAAGAGCTCTTCACTAGATACCAAAACATTCAAAGGTGATTTTCTCAAAAGTGAGTGTACAAGTTGATCAACTTTCAAAGCAGAATTACTTCCCTATTGTTCCACAAATGCAGTGTATGATATATAATTTTGTAGCTCTGAGTCTCTAGTGTTATCCAATGTAAAAAACACAATTTCACATTATACTTCTGAAGACCAAATCCAGGCTGTGAGTCACAAATCATGAGAAAACAAAAAGATAATTACTTTACAACATTGGAAAGAATGAACAACAAAAAAAGAGCAATGCTATTTGGCCCTAAACAGAGAGTAAACAGTGGCAGAATACCTGACCGCTGTGACTGATCCAAAATGAAGGAAAGCTTTGACAATGTACAGACTCAGTGAGCATAGCCTTGCTATTGAGAAAGGCCGACGTAGGCAGACATGGCTCTCAAGAGAAGACAGGCTATGTGCTCACTGCCCACAAAATGAGGTGGAAACTGAGCTGCACTTCCTAACCTCCTGCCCAATGTATGACCATATTAGAGACACATACTTCACTCAGATTACACAGACCCACAAAGAATTAGAAAATAAATTCAATTTTGATAAACTCCCATATCTATTGTGTGAAATACCACAGTGTGCCATCACAGCAGCAAGATTTGTGACCTGTTGCCACAAGAAAAGGGCAACCAGTGAAGAACAAACACCATTGTAAATATAACCTATATTTATGTTTATTTATTTCCCCTTTTGTATTTTAACTATTTGCATATTGTTACAACACTGTGTATATAAATAATATGACATTTGAAATGTCTTTATTCTTTTGGAACTTTTGTGAGTGTAATGTTTACTGTTAATTTTTTTTGTTGTTGTTTATTTCACTTTTGTTTATTATCTACTTCACTTGCTTTGGCAAAGTAAACAAATGTTTCACATGTCAATAAATTCAATTGAATTGAGAGAGAGTGAGAGAGAGTGAGAGAGAGAGTGAGAGAGAGAGTGAGAGTGAGAGTGAGAGTGAGAGAGAGAGAGAGAGAGAGAGAGAGAGAGAGGTATAAAGATATAGAGGGGAGGGACAGAAAAGGAGGGAGATGAATGAAATGGAAAACAGACAGGTGATGTGAGGGGAAGAGAGACATACTTGGATGGGGAAGAAAGAGAAAAGCAAGATGAAGGAAAGGGAGGAAAGGAGTGATGAGAAGATGGAGAGATACTATAAGTGGAGAGGTGAGGAAGAGAATTGAAGAGGGAGAGATACTATAGGTGGAGAAGTGAGGAAGAGAATTGAAGAGGGAGAGATACTATAGGTGGAGAGTTGAGGAAGAGAAGAGAGAGATACTATAGGTGGAGAGGTGAGGAAGAGAAGAGGGAGAGATACTATAGATGGAGAAGTGACGAAGAGAAGAGAGAAGGTAGAGCGATAGTAAGAAATAGATGGCGAGGAAGGCATAAGTGTGTGTGTGTGTGTGTGTGTGTGTGTGTGTGTGTGTGTGTGTGTGTGTGTGTGTGTGTGTGTGTGTGTGTGTGTGTGTGTGTGTGTGTGTGTGTGTGTGTGTGTGTGTGCCTGTGTGTGCCTGTCACAGGAAAACAAAGCAAACCTAACCAGTATACCATTCATTTACATCAACCACCAGATACAAACATCTCATTTTCATACACACACACACACACACACACACACACACACACACACACACACACACACACACACACACACACACACACACACACACACACACACACACACACACACACACACACACACACTGCTTATTTGGTTGGGTCTTATACAGTCTGCAAGGGAAATCAGGCAGGAAAATAAGCCCTGTAGGGTCCCCTTATACCACTATTTACATATGTACCTACAATTCACACACACACACGCACGCACACACACACGCACGCATACATACACATATGCCCACGCGCTCACTCACACGCACGACATACACACACGCTCACTCACTAACACACACACACAGACACACACACACACAGTCAAAGCATGGCATTGTGTCCCTTTATTGTGTCCTAATGTCCTTCATCCTGAGGCTAGTCTGCTTCTCTCTCTCCCTCCCACTCTCCTCCCTTCCTCTCTCCTTATCCCTTCCCCTCTCCTTCTCCCTTCCCTTCTCCTTCTCCCTGCCTCTCTCTTTCTCTATTGTATTCAGTCTTACTTTCTCTTCTGTGTCCTGTGCTCTCTGTCTCCATTTAGGCCAGACTTTGACCAGGGGCTGGATTTTGTTCTCAGCCTGGTCCGGGTGTGTGATGCTGGGAGAGTGGGGGACAGTAGGGAGAGGGCTGGGGGTGGGAGAGTGTGAGATAATATGGAGAGGGCTGGAGGTGGGAGAGTGTGTGTTTGTATGTGTATGTGTCTGTGTGTGTGTGTGTGTGTGTGTGTGTGTGTGTGTGTGTGTGTGTGTGTGTGTGTGTGTGTGTGTGTGTGTGTGTGTGTGTGTGTGTGTGTGTGTGTGTGTGTGTGTGTATATGTGTGTGTGTGTGTGTGTGTGTGTGTGTGTGTGTGTGTGTGTGTGTGTGTGTGTGTGTGTGTGTATGTGTGTGTGTGTGTGTTGAGTACCATGGACATTTGATGCCTGACCTAAATCTGTCTGCCATCATTACTTAACTAGGAGATGGAGAGAACCTCAGGAAACACACACAACAATATGAGAGAGCACTCTGCAATGAAAGACGCCCCCCAAAACACTATACTGTGTGTGTGTGTGTGTGTGTGTGTGTGTGTGTGTGTGTGTGTGTGTGTGTGTGTGTGTGTGTGTGTGTGTGTGTGTGTGTGTGTGTGTGTGTGTGTGTGTGTGTGTGTGTGTGTGTGTTAGATATGGGCGATATGGAGAAAAGTCCATATTGCGATAATGATAGAAATAACAATACATTTATAACAATTCTGCACCATAGTTTATAACACTGTTCTGCACCATAGTTTATATCACTGTTCTGCACCATAGTTTATAACACTGTTCTGCACCATAGTTTATATCACTGTTCTGCACCATAGTTTATAATACTGTTCTGCTCCATAGTTTATAACACTCATCTGCACCATAGTTTATAACACTGTTTGGACCATAGTTTATATCACTGTTCTGCACCATAGTTTATATCACTGTTCTGCACCATAGTTTATAACATTCATCTGCACCATAGTTTATAACACTGTTCTGCACCATAGTTTATATCATTCATCTGCACCATAGTTTATATCACTGTTCTGCACCATAGATTTTAACACTGTTCTGCACCATAGTTTATATCACTGTTCTGCACCATAGTTTATAACACTGTTCTGCACCATAGTTTATAACACTGTTCTGCACCATAGTTTATAACACTGTTCTGCACCATAGTTTATATCATTCATCTGCTCCATAGTTTATATCACTGTTCTGCACCATAGATTTTAACACTGTTCTGCACCATAGTTTATAACACTGTTCTGCTCCATAGTTTATAACATTCATCTGCACCATAGTTTATAACACTTTTCTGCACCATAGTTTATAACACTGTTCTGCACCATAGTTTATATCATTCATCTGCTCCATAGTTTATATCACTGTTCTGCACCATAGATTTTAACACTGTTCTGCACCATAGTTTATATCACTGTTCTGCACCATAGTTTATATCATTCATCTGCTCCATAGTTTATAACATTCATCTGCACCATAGTTTATAACACTGTTCTGCACCATAGTTTATAACACTGTTCTGCACCATAGTTTATAACATTCATCTGCACCATAGTTTATAACATTCATCTACACCATAGTTTATAACACTATTCTGCACCATAGTTTATAACACTGTTCTGCACCATAGTTTATAACACTGTTCTGCACCATAGTTTATATCACTGTTCTGCACCATAGTTTATAACGCTGTTCTGCACCATAGTTTATAACATTCATCTGCACCATAGTTTATAACACTGTTCTGCACCATAGATTATAACACTGTTCTGCACCATAGTTTATAACATTCATCTGCACCATAGTTTATAACATTCATCTGCACAATAGTTTATAACATTCATCTGCACCATAGTTTATAACACTGTTCTGCACCATAGTTTATAACATTCATCTGCACCATAGTTTATAACACTGTTCTGCACCATAGTTTATAACACTGTTCTGCTCCATAGTTTATAACATTCATCTGCACCATAGTTTATAACATGCATCTGCACCATAGTTTATATCACTGTCCTGCACCATAGTTTATAACACTGTTCTGCACCATAGTTTATAACACTGTTCTGCACCATAGTTTAAATCACTGTTCTCTACCATAGTTTATATCACTGTTCTGCACCATAGTTTATAACACTGTTCTGCACCATAGTTTTTAACACTGTTCTGCACCATAGTTTATAACACTGTTCTGCATAATAGTTTATAACACTGTTCTGCACCATAGTTTTTATCACTGTTCTGCACCATAGTTTATAACACTCATCTGCACCATAGTTTATAACATTCATCTGCACCATAGTTTATAACATTCATCTGCACCATAGTTTATAACACTCATCTGCACCATAGTTTATATCATTCATCTGCACCATAGTTTATAACATTCATCTGCACCATAGTTTATAACATTCATCTGCTCCATAGTTTATATCATTCATCTGCACCATAGTTTATATCATTCATCTGCTCCATAGTTTATATCACTGTTCTGCACCATAGTTTATATCACTGTTCTGCACCATAGTTTATATCACTGTTCTGCACCATAGTTTATAACATTCATCTGCACCATAGTTTATATCACTGTTCTCTACCATAGTTTATAACATTCATCTGCACCATAGTTTATAACATTCATCTGCACCATAGTTTATAACACTGTTCTGCACCATAGTTTATAACATTCATCTGCACCATAGTTTATAACATTCATCTGCTCCATAGTTTATATCACTGTTCTGCACCATAGTTTATAACACTGTTCTGCACCATAGTTTATAACACTGTTCTGCACCATAGTTTATATCACTGTTCTCTACCATAGTTTATATCACTGTTCTGCACCATAGTTTATAACACTGTTCTGCACCATAGTTTATAACATTCATCTGCACCATAGATTATAACACTATTCTGCACCATAGTTTATAACACTGTTCTGCACCATAGTTTATAACACTGTTCTGCACCATAGTTTATAACGTTGTTCTGCACCATAGTTTTTATCACTGTTCTGCACCATAGTTTATAACACTCATCTGCACCATAGTTTATAACATTCATCTGCACCATAGTTTATAACATTCATCTGCACCATAGTTTATAACACTGTTCTGCACCATAGTTTATAACATTCATCTGCACCATAGTTTATAACATTCATCTACACCATAGTTTATAACACTATTCTGCACCATAGTTTATAACACTGTTCTGCACCATAGTTTATAACACTGTTCTGCACCATAGTTTGTATAACTGTTCTGCACCATAGTTTATAACGCTGTTCTGCACCATAGTTTATAACATTCATCTGCACCATAGTTTATAACACTGTTCTGCACCATAGATTATAACACTGTTCTGCACCATAGTTTATAACATTCATCTGCACCATAGTTTATAACATTCATCTGCACAATAGTTTATAACATTCATCTGCACCATAGTTTATAACACTGTTCTGCACCATAGTTTATAACATTCATCTGCACCATAGTTTATAACACTGTTCTGCACCATAGTTTATAACACTGTTCTGCTCCATAGTTTATAACATTCATCTGCACCATAGTTTATAACATGCATCTGCACCATAGTTTATATCACTGTCCTGCACCATAGTTTATAACACTGTTCTGCACCATAGTTTATAACACTGTTCTGCACCATAGTTTAAATCACTGTTCTCTACCATAGTTTATATCACTGTTCTGCACCATAGTTTATAACACTGTTCTGCACCATAGTTTTTAACACTGTTCTGCACCATAGTTTATAACACTGTTCTGCATAATAGTTTATAACACTGTTCTGCACCATAGTTTTTATCACTGTTCTGCACCATAGTTTATAACACTCATCTGCACCATAGTTTATAACATTCATCTGCACCATAGTTTATAACATTCATCTGCACCATAGTTTATAACACTCATCTGCACCATAGTTTATATCATTCATCTGCACCATAGTTTATAACATTCATCTGCACCATAGTTTATAACATTCATCTGCTCCATAGTTTATATCATTCATCTGCACCATAGTTTATATCATTCATCTGCTCCATAGTTTATATCACTGTTCTGCACCATAGTTTATATCACTGTTCTGCACCATAGTTTATATCACTGTTCTGCACCATAGTTTATAACATTCATCTGCACCATAGTTTATATCACTGTTCTCTACCATAGTTTATAACATTCATCTGCACCATAGTTTATAACATTCATCTGCACCATAGTTTATAACATTCATCTGCACCATAGTTTATAACACTGTTCTGCACCATAGTTTATAACATTCATCTGCACCATAGTTTATAACATTCATCTGCTCCATAGTTTATATCACTGTTCTGCACCATAGTTTATAACACTGTTCTGCACCATAGTTTATAACACTGTTCTGCACCATAGTTTATATCACTGTTCTCTACCATAGTTTATATCACTGTTCTGCACCATAGTTTATAACACTGTTCTGCACCATAGTTTATAACATTCATCTGCACCATAGATTATAACACTATTCTGCACCATAGTTTATAACACTGTTCTGCACCATAGTTTATAACACTGTTCTGCACCATAGTTTATAACGTTGTTCTGCACCATAGTTTTTATCACTGTTCTGCACCATAGTTTATAACACTCATCTGCACCATAGTTTATAACATTCATCTGCACCATAGTTTATAACATTCATCTGCACCATAGTTTATAACACTCATCTGCACCATAGTTTATATCATTCATCTGCACCATAGTTTATAACATTCATCTGCACCATAGTTTATAACATTCATCTGCACCATAGTTTATAACATTCATCTGCTCCATAGTTTATATCATTCATCTGCACCATAGTTTATATCATTCATCTGCTCCATAGTTTATAACATTCATCTGCTCCATAGTTTATATCACTGTTCTCTACCATAGTTTATAACATTCATCTGCACCATAGTTTATAACATTCATCTGCACCATAGTTTATAACACTATTCTGCACCATAGTTTATAACATTCATCTCCACCATAGTTTATAACATTCATCTGCTCCATAGTTTATATCACTGTTCTGCACCATAGTTTATATCACGGTTCTGCACCATAGTTTATAACACTGATCTGCACCATAGTTTATAACACTGATCTGCACCATAGTTTATATCACTGTTCTGCACCATAGTTTATAACACTGATCTGCACCATAGTTTATATCACTGTTCTGCACCATAGTTTATAACACTGTTCTGCACCATAGTTTATAACACTGATCTGCACCATAGTTTATAACACTGTTCTGCACCATAGTTTATATCACTGTTCTCTACCATAGTTTATATCACTGTTCTGCACCATAGTTTATATCACTGTTCTGCACCATAGTTTATAACACTGATCTGCACCATAGTTTATAACACTTAACTGCACCATAGTTTATAACACTGATCTGCACCATTGTTTATATCATTCATCTGCACCATAGTTTATAACATTCATCTGCACCATAGTTTATATTACTGTTCTCTACCATAGTTTATAACACTGTTCTGCACCATAGTTTATATCACTGTTCTGCACCATAGTTTATATCACTGTTCTGCACCATAGTTTATATCACTGTTCTCTACCATAGTTTATATCATTCATCTGCACCATAGTTTATAACATTCATCTGCACCATAGTTTATAACATTCATCTGCACCATAGTTTATATCACTGTTCTGCACCATAGTTTATAACACTGTTCTGCACCATAGTTTATATCACTGTTCTGCACCATAGTTTATATCACTGTTCTGCACCATAGTTTATAACACTGTTCTGCACCATAGTTTATATCACTGTTCTGCACCATAGTTTATATCACTGTTCTCTACCATAGTTTATATCATTCATCTGCACCATAGTTTATAACATTCATCTGCACCATAGTTTATATCATTCATCTGCACCATAGTTTATAACATTCATCTGCTCCATAGTTTATATCATTCATCTGCACCATAGTTTATAACATTCATCTGCTCCATAGTTTATATCACTGTTCGCCACCATAGTTTATAACACTGTTCTGCACCATAGTTTATAACATTCATCTGCACCATAGTTTATATCACTGTTCTCTACCATAGTTTATAACATTCATCTGCACCATAGTTTATAACATTGATCTGCACCATAGTTTATAACACTGTTCTGCACCATAGTTTATAATATTCATCTGCTCCATAGTTTATATCACTGTTCTGCACCATAGATTTTAACACTGTTCTGCACCATAGTTTATATCATTCATCTGCTCCATAGTTTATATCACTGTTCTGCACCATAGATTTTAACACTGTTCTGCACCATAGTTTATATCACTGTTCTGCACCATAGTTTATATCATTCATCTGCTCCATAGTTTATAACATTCATCTGCACCATAGTTTATAACACTGTTCTGCACCATAGTTTATAACACTGTTCTGCACCATAGTTTATAACATTCATCTGCACCATAGTTTATAACATTCATCTACACCATAGTTTATAACACTATTCTGCACCATAGTTTATAACACTGTTCTGCACCATAGTTTATAACATTCATCTGCACCATAGTTTATAACACTGTTCTGCACCATAGTTTATATCACTGTTCTGCACCATAGTTTATAACACTGTTCTGCACCATAGTTTATAACATTCATCTGCACCATAGTTTATAACATTCATCTGCTCCATAGTTTATATCACTGTTCTCTACCATAGTTTATATCACTATTCTGCACCATAGTTTATAACACTGTTCTGCACCATAGTTTATAACGCTGTTCTGCACCATAGTTTATAACATTCATCTGCACCATAGTTTATAACACTGTTCTGCACCATAGATTATAACACTGTTCTGCACCATAGTTTATAACATTCATCTGCACCATAGTTTATAACATTCATCTGCACCATATTTTATAACATTCATCTGCACCATAGTTTATAACACTGTTCTGCACCATAGTTTGTAACATTCATCTGCACCATAGTTTATAACACTGTTCTGCACCATAGTTTATAACACTGTTCTGCTCCATAGTTTATAACATTCATCTGCACCATAGTTTATAACATTCATCTGCACCATAGTTTATATCACAGTTCTGCACCATAGTTTATAACACTGTTCTGCAACATAGTTTATAACACTGTTCTGCACCATAGTTTATAACATTCATCTGCACCATAGATTATAACACTATTCTGCAAAATAGATTATAACACTATTCTGCACCATAGTTTATATCACTGTCCTGCACCATAGTTTATAACACTGTTCTGCACCATAGTTTATAACACTGTTCTGCACCATAGTTTATCCTGTCTAGGATCAGCGTGGCGCTAGCGGCACACCCCCCCCCACCCCCACTGAAAAACCAGTGCCGCGAAATTCAAAAAAAATATTTTTTTAAAATATTTAACTTTCACACATTAAAGTCCAATACAGCTAATGAAAGACACAGATCTTGTGAATCCAGTCAACATGTCCGATTTTTTAAATGTTTTACAGGGAAGACACAATATGTAAAGATGTACATCTATTACCTAAAAATACATTAGCATAATCCACCATCTTTTATTTGTCCACCAACACCAGTAGCCATCACCAATTCGGCTAAACTAAGATATTTATAGCCCCTAACCAACAAAAAAAACTCATTAGATGACAGTCTGATAACATATTTATGGTATGGGATAGGTTTTGTTAGAAAAAAGTGCATATTTCAGGTAGATGGCATAGGTTACAATTGCACCCACCGTCACAAATGGAATAGAAAAACTACTTAGAGCAACGTGTTTACCTACTTACTAATCATCAAACATTTCGTAAAAATACACAGCATACACGAATCGAAAGACACAGATCCTGTGAATACAGACAATATTTCAGATTTTCTAAGTGTCTTACAGCGAAAACACAATAAATCGTTATATTAGCATAGCACATACCACATAGCAGCCCAGCATTGATTCTAGCCAAAGTGAGCGATAAAAGTCAACATCGCCAAAAGATATTAATTTTTTCACTAACCTTCTCAGAATTCTTCAGATGACACTCCTGTAACATCATATTACACAATGCATATAGAGTTTGATCGAAAACGTTTATATTTAGCCACCAAAATCATGGTTAGACAATGTGAAATGTAACTCAGCTGGTCAGAATATGTCCTTGCGCCACTTAGACAGTGATCTACTCTTATACATAAATACTCATAAACGTGACTAAAAAATATAGGGTGGACAGGGATTGATAGACAATTTAATTCTTAATACAATTGCGGAATTACATTTTTTAATTTATCCTTACTTTTCAATACAGTTTGCGCCAAGCGAAACTACGTCAAAAAACATGGCGTCCTAAGCCACTAAAATGTTTCGACAGAAACACGATTTATCATAATAAAAATGTCCTACCTTGAGCTGTTCTTCCATCAGTATCTTGGGCAAAGGATCCTTTCTTGGGAGAAATCGTCTTTTGGTGGAAAGCTGTCCTCTTGCCATGTGGAAATGCCAACTGCGTTCGGGATGAACTGAAAAGCGTGCCCAACTATTCACATCGTTTCAAAAACAAATGTCCCAAAATCGCACTAAACGGATATAAATTGCTATAAAACGCTTTAAATTAACTACCTTATGATGTTTTTAACTCCCATAACGAGTAGAAACATGACCCGAGTAATATTACCCCCTTCACTAATGCTTGGAACAGGTGCGGGCCGGTGTCCTCTAGGCGCATGACGCAGCTCCAAAAGAATGACTAGCTTCAGGGTTTTTTCATTTGTAGGGCCTGTGAACGCGCAATCGACCCCATTGGAATCGTCATCACGTAAAGGCATCCAGGGGAAGACGTAAGAAGTGTCCGTATAGTCATAGAAATATCAGTGCCGTTTTAACTGACTTCAGAACAGTGGCCAACATTTCTGAAATCTGAATCCATGTCAGGGAAATTGCTGTAGAATGGGCTCTGTTCCACTTAGAGACAAAATTTCAACTCCTATAGAAACTATAGACTGTTTTCTATCCAATAATAATAATAATATGCATATTGTACGATCAAGGATTTTGTGGGAAGCCGTTTCAAAAATTACCCAATTAGCATAAATAGTCTAAACAGCGCCCCCATCCCCAACAGGATATTATATCACTGTTCTCTACCATAGTTTATATCACTGTTCTGCACCATAGTTTATAACACTGTTCGGCACCATAGTTTATAACACTGTTCTGCACCATAGTTTATAACACTGTTCTGCACCATAGTTTATAACGCTGTTCTGCACCATAGTTTTTATCACTGTTCTGCACCATAGTTTATAACACTTATCTGCACCATAGTTTATAACATTCATCTGCACCATAGTTTATAACATTCATCTGCACCATAGTTTATAACACTCATCTGCACCATAGTTTATATCATTCATCTGCACCATAGTTTATAACATTCAGCTGCACCATATTTTTTAACATTCATCTGCACCATAGTTTATAACATTCATCTGCTCCATAGTTTATATCATTCATCTGCACCATAGTTTATATCATTCATCTGCTCCATAGTTTATATCACTGTTCTGCACCATAGTTTATATCACTGTTCTGCACCATAGTTTATATCACTGTTCTGCACCATAGTTTATATCACTGTTCTGCACCATAGTTTATAACATTCATCTGCACCATAGTTTATATCACTGTTCTCTACCATAGTTTATAACATTCATCTGCACCATAGTTTATAACATTCATCTGCACCATAGTTTATAACACTGTTCTGCACCATAGTTTATAACATTCATCTGCACCATAGTTTATAACATTCATCTGCTCCATAGTTTATATCACTGTTCTGCACCATAGTTTATATCACTGTTCTGCACCATAGTTTATAACACTGTTCTGCACCATAGTTTATAACACTGTTCTGCACCATAGTTTATATCACTGTTCTCTACCATAGTTTATATCACTGTTCGGCACCATAGTTTATAACACTGTTCTGCACCATAGTTTATAACATTCATCTGCACCATAGATTATAACACTATTCTGCACCATAGTTTATAACACTGTTCTGCACCATAGTTTATAACACTGTTCTGCACCATAGTTTATAACGTTGTTCTGCACTATAGTTTTTATCACTGTTCTGCACCATAGTTTATAACACTCATCTGCACCATAGTTTCTAACATTCATCTGCACCATAGTTTATATCATTCATCTGCACCATAGTTTATAACATTCATCTGCACCATAGTTTATAACATTCATCTGCACCATAGTTTATATCACTGTTCTCTACCATAGTTTATAACATTCCATCTGCACCATAGTTTATAACATTCATCTGCACCATAGTTTATAACACTGTTCTGCACCATAGTTTATAACATTCATCTGCACCATAGTTTATAACATTCATCTGCTCCATAGTTTATATCACTGTTCTGCACCATAGTTTATATCACGGTTCTGCACCATAGTTTATAACACTGATCTGCACCATAGTTTATAACACTGATCTGCACCATATTTTATATCACTGTTCTGCACCATAGTTTATAACACTGATCTGCACCATAGTTTATATCACTGTTCTGCACCATAGTTTATAACACTGTTCTGCACCATAGTTTATAACACTGATCTGCACCATAGTTTATAACACTGTTCTGCACCATAGTTTATATCACTGTTCTCTTCCATAGTTTATATCACTGTTCTGCACCATAGTTTATATCACTGTTCTGCACCATAGTTTATAACACTGATCTGCACCATAGTTTATAACACTGATCTGCACCATAGTTTATAACACTGATCTGCACCATAGTTTATATCATTCATCTGCACCATAGTTTATAACATTCATCTGCACCATAGTTTATATCACTGTTCTCTACCATAGTTTATATCACTGTTCTGCACCATAGTTTATATCATTCATCTGCACCATAGTTTATAACATTCATCTGCACCATAGTTTATATTACTGTTCTCTACCATAGTTTATAACACTGTTCTGCACCATAGTTTATATCACTGTTCTGCACCATAGTTTATATCACTTTTCTGCACCATAGTTTATATCACTGTTCTCTACCATAGTTTATATCATTCATCTGCACCATAGTTTATAACATTCATCTGCACCATAGTTTATAACATTCATCTGCACCATAGTTTATATTACTGTTCTCTACCATAGTTTATAACACTGTTCTGCACCATAGTTTATAACACTGTTCTGCACCATAGTTTATATCACTGTTCTGCACCATAGTTTATATCACTGTTCTCTACCATAGTTTATATCATTCATCTGCACCATAGTTTATAACATTCATCTGCACCATAGTTTATATCATTCATCTGCACCATAGTTTATAACATTCATCTGCTCCATAGTTTATATCATTCATCTGCACCATAGTTTATAACATTCATCTGCTCCATAGTTTATATCACTGTTCTGCACCATAGTTTATAACATTCATCTGCACCATAGTTTATAACATTCATCTGCACCATAGTTTATATCGCTGTTCTCTACCATAGTTTATAACATTCATCTGCACCATAGTTTATAACATTGATCTGCACCATAGTTTATAACACTGTTCTGCACCATAGTTTATAACATTCAGCTGCACCATAGTTTATAACATTCATCTAATCCATAGTTTATATCACTGTTCTGCACCATAGTTTATAACATTGATCTGCACCATAGTTTATAACACTGTTCTGCACCATAGTTTATAACATTCAGCTGCACCATAGTTTATAACATTCATCTAATCCATAGTTTATATCACTGTTCTGCACCATAGTTTATAACACTGATCTGCACCATAGTTTATAACATTCATCTGCTCCATAGTTTATATCACTGTTCTGCACCATAGTTTATATCACGGTTCTGCACCATAGTTTATAACACTGATCTGCACCATAGTTTATAACACTGATCTGCACCATATTTTATATCACTGTTCTGCACCATAGTTTATAACACTGATCTGCACCATAGTTTATATCACTGTTCTGCACCATAGTTTATAACACTGTTCTGCACCATAGTTTATAACACTGATCTGCACCATAGTTTATAACACTGTTCTGCACCATAGTTTATATCACTGTTCTCTTCCATAGTTTATATCACTGTTCTGCACCATAGTTTATATCACTGTTCTGCACCATAGTTTATAACACTGATCTGCACCATAGTTTATAACACTGATCTGCACCATAGTTTATAACACTGATCTGCACCATAGTTTATATCATTCATCTGCACCATAGTTTATAACATTCATCTGCACCATAGTTTATATCACTGTTCTCTACCATAGTTTATATCACTGTTCTGCACCATAGTTTATATCATTCATCTGCACCATAGTTTATAACATTCATCTGCACCATAGTTTATATTACTGTTCTCTACCATAGTTTATAACACTGTTCTGCACCATAGTTTATATCACTGTTCTGCACCATAGTTTATATCACTTTTCTGCACCATAGTTTATATCACTGTTCTCTACCATAGTTTATATCATTCATCTGCACCATAGTTTATAACATTCATCTGCACCATAGTTTATAACATTCATCTGCACCATAGTTTATATTACTGTTCTCTACCATAGTTTATAACACTGTTCTGCACCATAGTTTATAACACTGTTCTGCACCATAGTTTATATCACTGTTCTGCACCATAGTTTATATCACTGTTCTCTACCATAGTTTATATCATTCATCTGCACCATAGTTTATAACATTCATCTGCACCATAGTTTATATCATTCATCTGCACCATAGTTTATAACATTCATCTGCTCCATAGTTTATATCATTCATCTGCACCATAGTTTATAACATTCATCTGCTCCATAGTTTATATCACTGTTCTGCACCATAGTTTATAACATTCATCTGCACCATAGTTTATAACATTCATCTGCACCATAGTTTATATCGCTGTTCTCTACCATAGTTTATAACATTCATCTGCACCATAGTTTATAACATTGATCTGCACCATAGTTTATAACACTGTTCTGCACCATAGTTTATAACATTCAGCTGCACCATAGTTTATAACATTCATCTAATCCATAGTTTATATCACTGTTCTGCACCATAGTTTATAACACTGATCTGCACCATAGTTTATAACACTGTTCTGCACCATAGTTTATATCACTGTTCTCTACCATAGTTTATATCACTGTTCTGCACCATAGTTTATATCACTGTTCTCTACCATAGTTTATATCATTCATCTGCACCATAGTTTATAACATTCATCTGCACCATAGTTTATATCATTCATCTGCACCATAGTTTATAACATTCATCTGCTCCATAGTTTATATCATTCATCTGCACCATAGTTTATAACATTCATCTGCTCCATAGTTTATATCACTGTTCTGCACCATAGTTTATAACATTCATCTGCACCATAGTTTATAACATTCATCTGCACCATAGTTTATATCGCTGTTCTCTACCATAGTTTATAACATTCATCTGCACCATAGTTTATAACATTGATCTGCACCATAGTTTATAACACTGTTCTGCACCATAGTTTATAACATTCAGCTGCACCATAGTTTATAACATTCATCTAATCCATAGTTTATATCACTGTTCTGCACCATAGTTTATAACACTGATCTGCACCATAGTTTATAACACTGTTCTGCACCATAGTTTATATCACTGTTCTCTACCATAGTTTATATCACTGTTCTGCACCATAGTTTATATCACTGTTCTGCACCATAGTTTATAACACTGATCTGCACCATAGTTTATAACACTGATCTGCACCATAGTTTATATCACTGTTCTGCACCATAGTTTATAACACTGATCTGCACCATAGTTTATATCACTGTTCTGCACCATAGTTTATAACACTGTTCTGCACCATAGATTATATCACTGTTCTGCACCATAGTTTATATCACTGTTCTGCACCATAGTTTATAACACTGATCTGCACCATAGTTTATAACACTGATCTGCACCATAGTTTATATCACTGTTCTGCACCATATTTTATAACACTGATCTGCACCATAGTTTATATCATTCATCTGCACCATAGTTTATAACATTCATCTGCACCATAGTTTATATCACTGTTCTCTACCATAGTTTATATCACTGTTCTGCACCATAGTTTATATCACTGTTCTGCACCATAGTTTATAACACTGATCTGCACCATAGTTTATAACACTGATCTGCACCATAGTTTATAACACTGATCTGCACCATAGTTTATATCATTCATCTGCACCATAGTTTATAACATTCATCTGCACCATAGTTTATATCACTGTTCTCTACCATAGTTTATATCACTGTTCTGCACCATAGTTTATATCATTCATCTGCACCATAGTTTATAACATTCATCTGCACCATAGTTTATATTACTGTTCTCTACCATAGTTTATAACACTGTTCTGCACCATAGTTTATATCACTGTTCTGCACCATAGTTTATATCACTTTTCTGCACCATAGTTTATATCACTGTTCTCTACCATAGTTTATATCATTCATCTGCACCATAGTTTATAACATTCATCTGCACCATAGTTTATAACATTCATCTGCACCATAGTTTATATCACTGTTCTGCACCATAGTTTATAACACTGTTCTGCACCATAGTTTATATCACCGTTCTGCACCATAGTTTATATCACTGTTCTGCACCATAGTTTATAACACTGTTCTGCACCATAGTTTATATCACTGTTCTGCACCATAGTTTATATCACTGTTCTCTACCATAGTTTATATCATTCATCTGCACCATAGTTTATAACATTCATCTGCACCATAGTTTATATCATTCATCTGCACCATAGTTTATAACATTCATCTGCTCCATAGTTTATATCATTCATCTGCACCATAGTTTATAACATTCATCTGCTCCATAGTTTATATCACTGTTCTGCACCATAGTTTATAACATTCATCTGCACCATAGTTTATAACATTCATCTGCACCATAGTTTATATCGCTGTTCTCTACCATAGTTTATAACATTCATCTGCACCATAGTTTATAACATTGATCTGCACCATAGTTTATAACACTGTTCTGCACCATAGTTTATAACATTCAGCTGCACCATAGTTTATAACATTCATCTAATCCATAGTTTATATCACTGTTCTGCACCATAGTTTATAACACTGATCTGCACCATAGTTTATAACACTGTTCTGCACCATAGTTTATATCACTGTTCTCTACCATAGTTTATATCACTGTTCTGCACCATAGTTTATATCACTGTTCTGCACCATAGTTTATAACACTGATCTGCACCATAGTTTATAACACTGATCTGCACCATAGTTTATATCACTGTTCTGCACCATAGTTTATAACACTGATCTGCACCATAGTTTATATCACTGTTCTGCACCATAGTTTATAACACTGTTCTGCACCATAGTTTATATCACTGTTCTGCACCATAGTTTATATCACTGTTCTGCACCATAGTTTATAACACTGATCTGCACCATAGTTTATAACACTGATCTGCACCATAGTTTATATCACTGTTCTGCACCATATTTTATAACACTGATCTGCACCATAGTTTATATCATTCATCTGCACCATAGTTTATAACATTCATCTGCACCATAGTTTATATCACTGTTCTCTACCATAGTTTATAACACTGTTCTGCACCATAGTTTATAACACTGTTCTGCACCATAGTTTATATCACTGTTCTGCACCATAGTTTATATCACTGTTCTCTACCATAGTTTATATCACTGTTCTGCACCATAGTTTATATCACTGTTCTCTACCATAGTTTATATCATTCATCTGCACCATAGTTTATAACATTCATCTGCACCATAGTTTATATCGCTGTTCTCTACCATAGTTTATAACATTCATCTGCACCATAGTTTACAACATTGATCTGCACCATAGTTTATAACACTGTTCTGCACCATAGTTTATAACATTCATCTGCACCATAGTTTATAACATTCATCTAATCCATAGTTTATATCACTGTTCTGCACCATAGTTTATATCACTGTTCTGCACCATAGTTTATAACACTGTTCTGCACCATAGTTTATATCACTGTTCTCTACCATAGTTTATATCATTCATCTGCACCATAGTTTATAACATTCATCTGCACCATAGTTTATATCATTCATCTGCACCATAGTTTATAACATTCATCTGCTCCATAGTTTATATCATTCATCTGCACCATAGTTTATAACATTCATCTGCTCCATAGTTTATATCATTCATCTGCACCATAGTTTATAACATTCATCTGCTCCATAGTTTATATCACTGTTCTGCACCATAGTTTATAACATTCATCTGCACCATAGTTTATAACATTCATCTGCACCATAGTTTATATCGCTGTTCTCTACCATAGTTTATAACATTCATCTGCACCATAGTTTATAACATTGATCTGCACCATAGTTTATAACACTGTTCTGCACCATAGTTTATAACATTCATCTGCACCATAGTTTATAACATTCATCTAATCCATAGTTTATATCACTGTTCTGCACCATAGTTTATAACACTGATCTGCACCATAGTTTATAACACTGTTCTGCACCATAGTTTATAACACTGATCTGCACCATAGTTTATAACACTGATCTGCACCATAGTTTATATCACTTTTCTGCACCATAGTTTATAACACTGATCTGCACCATAGTTTATAACACTGTTCTGCACCATAGTTTATAACACTGTCCTGCACCATAGTTTATAACACTGTTCTGCACCATAGTTTATAACACTGTTCTGCACCATAGTTTATAACACTGTTCTGCACCATAGTTTATATCACTGTTCTGCACCATAGTTTATATCACTGTTCTGCACCATAGTTTATAACACTGATCTGCACCATAGTTTATAACACTGATCTGCACCATAGTTTATATCACTGTTCTGCACCATATTTTATAACACTGATCTGCACCATAGTTTATATCATTCATCTGCACCATAGTTTATAACATTCATCTGCACCATAGTTTATATCACTGTTCTCTACCATAGTTTATAACACTGTTCTGCACCATAGTTTATAACACTGTTCTGCACCATAGTTTATATCACTGTTCTGCACCATAGTTTATATCACTGTTCTCTACCATAGTTTATATCACTGTTCTGCACCATAGTTTATATCACTGTTCTCTACCATAGTTTATATCATTCATCTGCACCATAGTTTATAACATTCATCTGCACCATAGTTTATATCATTCATCTGCACCATAGTTTATAACAATCATCTGCACCATAGTTTATAACATTCATCTGCACCATAGTTTATATCGCTGTTCTCTACCATAGTTTATAACATTCATCTGCACCATAGTTTATAACATTGATCTGCACCATAGTTTATAACACTGTTCTGCACCATAGTTTATAACATTCATCTGCACCATAGTTTATAACATTCATCTAATCCATAGTTTATATCACTGTTCTGCACCATAGTTTATATCACTGTTCTGCACCATAGTTTATAACACTGTTCTGCACCATAGTTTATATCACTGTTCTGCACCATAGTTTATATCACTGTTCTCTACCATAGTTTATATCATTCATCTGCACCATAGTTTATAACATTCATCTGCACCATAGTTTATATCATTCATCTGCACCATAGTTTATAACATTCATCTGCTCCATAGTTTATATCATTCATCTGCACCATAGTTTATAACATTCATCTGCTCCATAGTTTATATCACTGTTCTGCACCATAGTTTATAACATTCATCTGCACCATAGTTTATAACATTCATCTGCACCATAGTTTATATCGCTGTTCTCTACCATAGTTTATAACATTCATCTGCACCATAGTTTATAACATTGATCTGCACCATAGTTTATAACACTGTTCTGCACCATAGTTTATAACATTCATCTGCACCATAGTTTATAACATTCATCTAATCCATAGTTTATATCACTGTTCTGCACCATAGTTTATATCACTGTTCTGCACCATAGTTTATAACACTGATCTGCACCATAGTTTATAACACTGTTCTGCACCATAGTTTATATCACTGTTCTCTACCATAGTTTATATCACTGTTCTGCACCATAGTTTATATCACTGTTCTGCACCATAGTTTATAACACTGATCTGCACCATAGTTTATAACACTGATCTGCACCATAGTTTATATCACTGTTCTGCACCATA
Source organism: Salvelinus fontinalis (assembly GCF_029448725.1). Lineage (NCBI taxonomy): Eukaryota > Metazoa > Chordata > Actinopteri > Salmoniformes > Salmonidae > Salvelinus > Salvelinus fontinalis. The sequence goes on along the minus strand of NC_074704.1, from coordinate 11,569,501 downwards.
GTTCATAACACTGATCTGCACCATAGTTTATATCACTGTTCTGCACCATAGTTTATAACACTGTTCTGCACCATAGTTTATATCACTGTTCTGCACCATAGTTTATATCACTGTTCTGCACCATAGTTTATAACACTGATCTGCACCATAGTTTATAACACTGATCTGCACCATAGTTTATATCACTGTTCTGCACCATATTTTATAACACTGATCTGCACCATAGTTTATATCATTCATCTGCACCATAGTTTATAACATTCATCTGCACCATAGTTTATATCACTGTTCTCTACCATAGTTTATAACACTGTTCTGCACCATAGTTTATAACACTGTTCTGCACCATAGTTTATATAACTGTTCTGCACCATAGTTTATATCACTGTTCTCTACCATAGTTTATATCACTGTTCTGCACCATAGTTTATATCACTGTTCTCTACCATAGTTTATATCATTCATCTGCACCATAGTTTATAACATTCATCTGCACCATAGTTTATATCATTCATCTGCACCATAGTTTATAACATTCATCTGCTCCATAGTTTATATCATTCATCTGCACCATAGTTTATAACATTCATCTGCTCCATAGTTTATATCACTGTTCTGCACCATAGTTTATAACATTCATCTGCACCATAGTTTATAACATTCATCTGCACCATAGTTTATATCGCTGTTCTCTACCATAGTTTATAACATTCATCTGCACCATAGTTTATAACATTGATCTGCACCATAGTTTATAACACTGTTCTGCACCATAGTTTATAACATTCATCTGCACCATAGTTTATAACATTCATCTAATCCATAGTTTATGTCACTGTTCTGCACCATAGTTTATATCACTGTTCTGCACCATAGTTTATAACACTGATCTGCACCATAGTTTATAACACTGTTCTGCACCATAGTTTATATCACTGTTCTCTACCATAGTTTATATCACTGTTCTGCACCATAGTTTATATCACTGTTCTGCACCATAGTTTATAACACTGATCTGCACCATAGTTTATAACACTGATCTGCACCATAGTTTATATCACTGTTCTGCACCATAGTTTATAACACTGATCTGCACCATAGTTTATATCACTGTTCTGCACCATAGTTTATAAAACTGTTCTGCACCATAGTTTATATCACTGTTCTGCACCATAGTTTATATCACTGTTCTGCACCATAGTTTATAACACTGATCTGCACCATAGTTTATAACACTGATCTGCACCATTGTTTATATCACTGTTCTGCACCATATTTTATAACACTGATCTGCACCATAGTTTATATCATTCATCTGCACCATAGTTTATATCACTGTTCTCTACCATAGTTTATAACACTGTTCTGCACCATAGTTCATAACACTGTTCTGCACCATAGTTTATATCACTGTTCTGCACCATAGTTTATATCACTGTTCTCTACCATAGTTTATATCACTGTTCTGCACCATAGTTTATATCACTGTTCTGCACCATAGTTTATAACATTCATCTGCACCATAGTTTATAACACTGTTCTGCACCATAGTTTATATCACTGTTCTGCACCATAGTTTATATCACTGTTCTCTACCATAGTTTATATCACTGTTCTGCACCATAGTTTATATCACTGTTCTGCACCATAGTTTATAACACTGATCTGCACCATAGTTTATAACATTCATCTGCACCATAGTTTATAACACTGTTCTGCACCATAGTTTATAACACTGATCTGCACAATAGTTTATAACACTGTTCTGCACCATAGTTTTTATCACTGTTCTGCTCCATAGTTTATAGCATTCATCTGCACCATAGTTTATATCATTCATCTGCACCATAGTTTATATCACTGTTCTGCACCATAGTTTATAACACTGTTCTGCTCCATAGTTTATAACATTCATCTGCACCATAGTTTATAACATTCATCTGCACCATAGTTTATAACATTAATCTGCACCATAGTTTATAACATTCATCTGCACCATAGTTTATATCACTGTTCTGCACCATAGTTTATAACATTAATCTGCACCATAGTTTATAACATTCATCTGCACCATAGTTTATATCACTGTTCTGCACCATAGTTTATAACATTAATCTGCACCATAGTTTTTAACATTAATCTCCACCATAGTTTTTAACATTCATCTGCACCATAGTTTATAACATTAATCTCCACCATAGTTTTTAACATTAATCTCCACCATAGTTTATAACATTCATCTGCACCATAGTTTATAACATTCATCTGCACCATAGTTTATAACATTCATCTGCACCATAGTTTATATCACTGTTCTGCACCATAGTTTATAACATTAATCTGGACCATAGTTTATAACATTCATCTGCACCATAGTTTATATCACTGTTCTGCACCATAGTTTATAACATTAATCTGCACCATAGTTTATAACATTCATCTGCACCATAGTTTATATCACTGTTCTGCACCATAGTTTATAACATTAATCTGCACCATAGTTTTTAACATTAATATCCACCATAGTTTATAACATTCATCTGCACCATAGTTTATATCACTGTTCTGCACCATAGTTTATAACATTAATCTGCACCATGGTTTATAACATTCATCTGCACCATAGTTTATATCATTCATCTGCACCATAGTTTATAACATTCATCTGCACCATAGTTTATAACATTAATCTGCACCATAGTTTATAACATTCATCTGCACCATAGTTTATAACATTCATCTGCACCATAGTTTATATCACTGTTCTGCACCATAGTTTATAACATTAATCTGCACCATAGTTTATAACATTCATCTGCACCATAGTTTATATCACTGTTCTCCACCATAGTTTATAACATTAATCTGCACCATAGTTTATAACATTAATCTCCACCATAGTTTATAACACTGTTCTGCACCATAGTTTATAACATTAATCTCCACCATAGTTTATAACATTAATCTGCACCATAGTTTATAACATTAATCTCCACCATAGTTTATAACACTGTTCTGCACCATAGTTTATAACATTAATCTCCACCATAGTTTATAACATTCATCTGCACCATAGTTTATAACATTGATCTGCACCATAGTTTATAACACTGTTCTGCACCATAGTTTATAACATTCATCTGCACCATAGTTTATAACATTCATCTAATCCATAGTTTATATCACTGTTCTGCACCATAGTTTATATCACTGTTCTGCACCATAGTTTATAACACTGATCTGCACCATAGTTTATAACACTGTTCTGCACCATAGTTTATATCACTGTTCTCTACCATAGTTTATATCACTGTTCTGCACCATAGTTTATATCACTGTTCTGCACCATAGTTTATAACACTGATCTGCACCATAGTTTATAACACTGATCTGCACCATAGTTTATATCACTGTTCTGCACCATAGTTTATAACACTGATCTGCACCATAGTTTATATCACTGTTCTGCACCATAGTTTATAACACTGTTCTGCACCATAGTTTATATCACTGTTCTGCACCATAGTTTATATCACTGTTCTGCACCATAGTTTATAACACTGATCTGCACCATAGTTTATAACACTGATCTGCACCATAGTTTATATCACTGTTCTGCACCATATTTTATAACACTGATCTGCACCATAGTTTATATCATTCATCTGCACCATAGTTTATAACATTCATCTGCACCATAGTTTATATCACTGTTCTCTACCATAGTTTATAACACTGTTCTGCACCATAGTTTATAACACTGTTCTGCACCATAGTTTATATCACTGTTCTGCACCATAGTTTATATCACTGTTCTCTACCATAGTTTATATCACTGTTCTGCACCATAGTTTATATCACTGTTCTCTACCATAGTTTATATCATTCATCTGCACCATAGTTTATAACATTCATCTGCACCATAGTTTATATCATTCATCTGCACCATAGTTTATAACATTCATCTGCTCCATAGTTTATATCATTCATCTGCACCATAGTTTATAACATTCATCTGCTCCATAGTTTATATCACTGTTCTGCACCATAGTTTATAACATTCATCTGCACCATAGTTTATAACATTCATCTGCACCATAGTTTATATCGCTGTTCTGCACCATAGTTTATAACATTCATCTGCACCATAGTTTATAACATTCATCTAATCCATAGTTTATGTCACTGTTCTGCACCATAGTTTATATCACTGTTCTGCACCATAGTTTATAACACTGATCTGCACCATAGTTTATAACACTGTTCTGCACCATAGTTTATATCACTGTTCTCTACCATAGTTTATATCACTGTTCTGCACCATAGTTTATATCACTGTTCTGCACCATAGTTTATAACACTGATCTGCACCATAGTTTATAACACTGATCTGCACCATAGTTTATATCACTGTTCTGCACCATAGTTTATAACACTGATCTGCACCATAGTTTATATCACTGTTCTGCACCATAGTTTATAAAACTGTTCTGCACCATAGTTTATATCACTGTTCTGCACCATAGTTTATATCACTGTTCTGCACCATAGTTTATAACACTGATCTGCACCATAGTTTATAACATTCATCTGCACCATAGTTTATAACATTGATCTGCACCATAGTTTATAACACTGTTCTGCACCATAGTTTATAACATTCATCTGCACCATAGTTTATAACATTCATCTAATCCATAGTTTATGTCACTGTTCTGCACCATAGTTTATATCACTGTTCTGCACCATAGTTTATAACACTGATCTGCACCATAGTTTATAACACTGTTCTGCACCATAGTTTATATCACTGTTCTCTACCATAGTTTATATCACTGTTCTGCACCATAGTTTATATCACTGTTCTGCACCATAGTTTATAACACTGATCTGCACCATAGTTTATAACACTGATCTGCACCATAGTTTATATCACTGTTCTGCACCATAGTTTATAACACTGATCTGCACCATAGTTTATATCACTGTTCTGCACCATAGTTTATAAAACTGTTCTGCACCATAGTTTATATCACTGTTCTGCACCATAGTTTATATCACTGTTCTGCACCATAGTTTATAACACTGATCTGCACCATAGTTTATAACACTGATCTGCACCATAGTTTATATCACTGTTCTGCACCATATTTTATAACACTGATCTGCACCATAGTTTATATCATTCATCTGCACCATAGTTTATAACATTCATCTGCACCATAGTTTATATCACTGTTCTCTACCATAATTTATAACACTGTTCTGCACCATAGTTCATAACACTGTTCTGCACCATAGTTTATATCACTGTTCTGCACCATAGTTTATATCACTGTTCTCTACCATAGTTTATATCACTGTTCTGCACCATAGTTTATATCACTGTTCTGCACCATAGTTTATAACATTCATCTGCACCATAGTTTATAACACTGTTCTGCACCATAGTTTATATCACTGTTCTGCACCATAGTTTATATCACTGTTCTCTACCATAGTTTATATCACTGTTCTGCACCATAGTTTATATCACTGTTCTGCACCATAGTTTATAACACTGATCTGCACCATAGTTTATAACATTCATCTGCACCATAGTTTATAACACTGTTCTGCATCATTGTTTATAACACTGATCTGCACCATAGTTTATAACACTGTTCTGCACCATAGTTTTTATCACTGTTCTGCTCCATAGTTTATAACATTCATCTGCACCATAGTTTATATCATTCATCTGCACCATAGTTTATATCACTGTTCTGCACCATAGTTTATAACACTGTTCTGCTCCATAGTTTATAACATTCATCTGCACCATAGTTTATAACATTCATCTGCACCATAGTTTATAACATTCATCTGCACCATAGTTTATAACATTCATCTGCACCATAGTTTATATCACTGTTCTGCACCATAGTTTATAACATTAATCTGCACCGTAGTTTATAACATTCATCTGCACCATAGTTTATATCACTGTTCTGCACCATAGTTTATAACATTAATCTGCACCATAGTTTTTAACATTAATCTCCACCATAGTTTTTAACATTCATCTGCACCATAGTTTATAACATTAATCTCCACCATAGTTTTTAACATTAATCTCCACCATAGTTTATAACATTCATCTGCACCATAGTTTATAACATTCATCTGCACCATAGTTTATAACATTCATCTGCACCATAGTTTATATCACTGTTCTGCACCATAGTTTATAACATTAATCTGGACCATAGTTTATAACATTCATCTGCACCATAGTTTATATCACTGTTCTGCACCATAGTTTATAACATTAATCTGCACCATAGTTTATAACATTCATCTGCACCATAGTTTATATCACTGTTCTGCACCATAGTTTATAACATTAATCTGCACCATAGTTTTTAACATTAATCTCCACCATAGTTTATAACATTCATCTGCACCATAGTTTATATCACTGTTCTGCACCATAGATTATAACATTAATCTGCACCATAGTTTATAACATTCATCTGCACCATAGTTTATATCATTCATCTGCACCATAGTTTATAACATTCATCTGCACCATAGTTTATAACATTAATCTGCACCATAGTTTATAACATTCATCTGCACCATAGTTTATAACATTCATCTGCACCATAGTTTATATCACTGTTCTGCACCATAGTTTATAACATTCATCTGCACCATAGTTTATATCACTGTTCTCCACCATAGTTTATAACATTAATCTGCACCATAGTTTATAACATTAATCTCCACCATAGTTTATAACACTGTTCTGCACCATAGTTTATAACATTAATCTCCACCATAGTTTATAACATTAATCTGCACCATAGTTTATAACATTAATCTCCACCATAGTTTATAACACTGTTCTGCACCATAGTTTATAACATTAATCTGCACCATAGTTTATAACATTAATCTCCACCATAGTTTATAACATTAATCTCCACCATAGTTTATAACATTAATCTCCACCATAGTTTATAACATTAATCTCCACCATAGTTTATAACATTAATCTCCACCATAGTTTATAACATTTATCTGCACCATAGTTTATAACATTAATCTCCACCATAGTTTATAACATTAATCTCCACCATAGTTTATAACATTTATCTGCACCATAGTTTATAACACTGTTCTGCTCCATAGTTTATATCACTGTTCTACACCATAGTTTATAACACTGTTCTGCACCATAGTTTATATCACTGTTCTACACCATAGTTTATAACACTGTTCTGCACCAAAGTTGTATTTTTATTACCCTTTAAACTACTGCTACTAGTTTGATGGTTGAAGCCATCAACTTTTCCATTTACAACCCCACGTATTAACCAACTATTTAATTCCAATATAAATGTCACATTTCTCTAGTACAGGCTACTTATCGTAATGAACCATATCATCAGCTGTCTTTGATAAGTCATCGGTAAGGTTGGTGTCGATGATTTGCGGGTTTGTCGCCCTAGCTCTAGTGTGTGTGTGTGTGTGTGTGTGTGTGTGTGTGTGCGTGCGTGCGTGTGTGTGTGTGCGTGCGCGTGTGTGTTCTCCCCCAGCAGTGATGACCTCCCTCTGCTCTGGCTTCATCCCCTCTGTACTGGAGTATCATGTAACCTACCCAGACAAGACGCTCATCACGTTATACCGTAACCTTAGCAGCACCTTAAACCATCTTACTATCCAGCCAGGTCTCTCAGTATACACTGGGAAATTAGACGTCCGTCCAGATAAGCAGGACTTTAGGAGATGACTTCATAACCTGCCACTAGGGAGCAACAGGGAGCCCTATCACCATCATAACCTGCCACTAGGGGGCAACAGGGAGCCCTATCACCATCATAACCTGCCACTAGGGGGCAACAGGGAGCCCTATCACCATCATAACCTGCCACTAGGGGGCAACAGGGAGCCTTTTCACCATCATAACCTGCCACTAGGGGGCAACAGGGAGCCTTCTCACCGTCATAACCTGCCACTAGGGGGCAACAGGGAGCCCTATCACCATCATAACCTGCCACTAGGGGGCAACAGGGAGCCTTCTCACCATCATAACCTGCCACTAGGGGGCAACAGGGAGCCCTCTCACCATCAGGTATGCCTGGGTTTCACTACGGGTGTTGTAGACGGGGATGGCGGATGGGCGTAAGCCGCGAAGCTCCTGCTCCGACTGTCGCGTGTTCAGACTTAGTGTTAAGGCACTCGTTTTTTTTGTTTGTGTGTTTCTTACCACAGCCCAAACCTTAACCCTTAACTTGACCATTCAGAATGAATGCCTACACTTAAAGTGGAACTGGAACATTAAATCGTATTAACATCTGTTCATATACATCCCCGGAAAGAATTACATTTTTGTTTTCATTTTCTGACAAGCGAGCACTTAGATAAGATAATTTTCACGTTTTCATAAATTCTTAGAATGTTTGGGAATTACGTGCTGTATACTAAGGCATTTGTGAAAAATCTATAGCAATATAGTGTGGGAAAGCGGCAGTGTGTTTTGGACAATTAATAGACACTGCAGTAAATAAAACCGAAAAATCTCTCTCATCCAGGACCAGAGTCTTCGTAGACCAGTGTGCCATAGCCAATCAGAGCTACAGGAGGCAGCCAATCAGAGCTACAGGAGGCCTTTATGCAAACATGCTATTTGCCACAAGGACCTGCCATCATTTCCTTTGAACTGGACTGTGTGTTTACAGGCAGTTGGACCTGCCATCATTTCCTTTGAACTGGACTGTGTGTTTACAGGCAGTTGGACCTGCCATCATTTCCTTTGAACTGGACTGTGTGTTTACAGGCAGTTGGACCTGCCATCATTTCCTTTGAACTGGACTGTGTGTTTACAGGCAGGCAGTTGGACCTGCCATCATTCCCTTTGAACTGGACTGTGTGTTTACAGGCATTTGGACCTGCCATCATTTCCTTTGAACTGGACTGTGTGTTTACAGGCAGGCAGTTGGACCCGCCATCATTCCCTTTGAACTGGACTGTGTGTTTACAGGCATTTGGACCTGCCATCATTCCCTTTGAACTGGACTGTGTGTTTACAGGCAGTTGGACCTGCCATCATTCCCTTTGAACTGGACTGTGTGTTTACAGGCAGTTGGACCTGCCATCATTCCCTTTGAACTGGACTGTGTGTTTACAGGCAGGCAGTTGGACCTGCCATCATTCCCTTTGAACTGGACTGTGTGTTTACAGGCAGTTGCAACAGCACGACTTTAGATCATTAGAACGCATTTTGGCAAAAGCAACAAAATTCCTCTGAATGGATTTCTGCAAATGTGTAAATACCACAGGAGTCCTCTTACATTTGGTAACTTTACAGTCCCATTGCTCAAACAACCATAAGGCTAACAACAAGATCAACAACTAATACTAGCCAGGGCAAAATGAGCTAAAATCTAATGAAGGAACATTAGAAAAAACCTCTCAAACTTTTTCAGCTAGTTTGCTGTCAAAATTGCACTGATAAACAATGGGGAATAGTAAGTAGCTTGCTCGTTCTTCTGCAGTTTGCCTGCCAATGCATGCTTGTCCCAACCAAGCACCCAAGCTAACTGGCTAAAGTTGGCTAGCTTGTTAGCTAGCTACTTCCAGACATAAATGAGAGAACTCCTCACTCTGACCATTGTACTCGCCCTAGCAGAGCTGGTTAGGTTGTTTACATGTTATCTAGTGTTCGTGACTAACTACTACTTTTTTTGCCTATGTGTACTGACACCGGTGGGTCATATTCAGCGTTTGTTGCGCGTTCATA
>NC_074704.1:11483561-11549614 GCF_029448725.1 Salvelinus fontinalis | reverse complement strand
GTTATGAGAAAAGAAGACACCCCAGACCTCAGCAACATTAGTGCATAGGAAGCAACTTTTAAGAGGAAAGAAGGCTCCCCAGACCAGGACGGAATAGACAGGAAAGACAGAACCTGACCATACAAACATTCAGGAAGAGGGCGCACGAGACCACATCAGCTACAAACTCCAACGAAAAGAACAAAGTCCTTAATTTTTTTTAAACTCCCAAACGATTCATAGCCACTTCCCAACGTAACAGACTACTCATTTCACTCTACCTTTTTTTTTTTGTACGAGGCCAAGGACCCACACAGTCAATGATCGAATACTCAAAAGGTTGGCTGAGTACAGGAGTAGGAAACCGTGGTACCGTCTTAATAGCTTGATTAGGTTTACCAGTTAATTGACAGGTGTGACAAGTTTTGATGAAATCAGAGACATCCCTCTTTAATCTAGGCCAAAAGAAATGTCGTAATATGCGATGGTATGTTTTCCTCACACCCATATGTCCAGCAACACCATTGTGAGAAGTTGTCAAAACCAACTCACGAAGCTTTACTGGTACCACAACCTGACTAATCGCCTCCCCCAGAAAACGACTACCATGAGACACCCACTTTCTCATCAGGACATCCTCTTTGAGAAAATAGCAATGGGTGACATCTCCCAACTGTTCCACAGGCACAATTTGGTCACGCAACTCTTCCAATGTGGGGTCAGTCCGCTGCGCACTGACTAGATCTGAGTGGGTAACAGACAACGGAATAACAGGGAAAGCAGTGGCATACTTCTTTGTGGTATTCTCATCAGTCGGCACAGTGACCAGTTCGCCACGACTCATAGAACTCATCACTGCACACGCACGGAACATCCCTGGGGAGCTCTGTACACTCTCATCTGGAATCTCAACAACTGACGGCTTTATGGGAACAACTCGAGATGGAAACACGACAGGCCATACACGATCACCAGCCAAGTTATTCCCAAGAACAACGTCAACACCCTCAATAGGCAACGAAGGACGCACCCCCACGACAACCTCACCTTTTACCAGCCCACAATCCAACATCATTTTATGTAATGGAACTGAAAGAGTGTTCAAACCTATCCCCCTAATTAGAACACTCTTCCCCGAATCAGTCTCAGCTGAAAAGGGTAACACAGACTCCAACACAAACGATTCGGAGGCACCTGTGTCTCTCAAGATCTTCACTGGCACCAATTCCTTACTCCCTAATATAGACACAAAACCTTCCGTAATGAAAGGTAAATAGCCTGAGTGAATATGGACTTTCACCTGCCCCTGAGACCATGTGTCATGAGTGAACTGATGTGAAACAGGCGCAGCTAACGCCGTAGGCTTAGATTTAACGTAATCACGCGTACTGAATTTGTCCTTTTCCCTGAGAATCGGACATTCGTTTTTCCAATGACCTGAATCATGACAGTAATGACACTCTTGCCCAAAGTCAGCTCTTCCACGGGATTCAGGCTCAACCCTAGTTGAATTGAACTCTGCCCGTGAACCAAAGTATCTCGGTGAGCGAAGCCCAAATCTATCCGAACGCCCCCACTCATTCCGAATACGGGGCTCTGCAAAGACTCTTTTGTGAGTTAACATATACTCATCCGCCAAAACCGCTGCTTCAACGACATTCTTTACTTTTCGTTCGTTAATATACGTGGCAATACGATCAGGGATTGTGTCCTTAAATTGCTCTAACATAATCAGATCACACAGCCCTTGGAAAGTCACAACTGCAGAGGCAGAACACCAGCGATTAAACTGTACAGATAATTGTCGCGCAAACTCCACATGAGTCTGTTGATCATCCCTTTTTAAAGTTCTAAATCGTTGGCGGTAAGCCTCAGGGACCAATTCATAAATCTGCAACACAGCCATTTTAACCTTATCATAACAGGTACTGTCGTGTACACTAAGAGCTGAATATGCTTCCTGCGCTTTACCAGTCAGCACACACTGCAACATTAAGGTGCGGTCAGAATCAGGCCAACTCCTAGCGTCAGCAACACGCTCAAACAACAAAAAGAATGTCTCAGGGTCCTTTTCATTAAACTGAGGCAATAACCGTAAGTTCCCAACAATATCAAATGTGTCCGGGGCACGACCAAAAGAGGAACGACCCCTAGGTAACTCTTGGTCACCTTCCCAGAACAAACTCTCCCCTGAAATCTTTCCTTCCCTAATCAACTCTATCCGTTCTTGTTGCAACTTGATTTTAGCCATCTCCATATCTTGTTTAAATGCTAATTCCTTTTCATACTTTACACGATCATGATTTAGCTTCTCACGATCATGCTCTAGCTTGTCACGATCATGCTGCCGATCATGCTCTAGCTTCTCACGATCATGCTGCAGCTGTAACAGAAGCAGTTCTTTCTGCTGTTCAAAAAGAAGACTACTAGGACTAACCGATTGAATGGCCATTGTAACATTACGGGGAGATGACTCCTCAGCAGAAGCTGGTCCAGTGGTAACTTCAAGAATACCACTCTCCATCAGATTGGCCTTCAATATCAACCTAATAGAATTCTTTAGACGTTTATCACTAATTTCAACCTTGTAATGTTCAGCCACCTTCAACAGCTGTTCTTTAGTACCTAAGTCTAACAATTCCTCTGATGGAAAGCGAATGAACTCATCTACATAAGACGCCATAGTCAAAAAAAAAAATATTATCACTCTTCCCCTCTGCTGAGCACACCAGACCACAACCAGAGAAATGACAATCACCCTGAGCACCACAGAAGAGAGATGAGATACGGAGCTTCCCCAAACCTACATTAACTCAACCCTAGTCTTCGTGCGGATTTGCGGTGGGTATTTACGCACTGTAGCCCGCTGGCATGGAAATAAACCCCCCAGCACGCTGGTAGATTCCACCAAGCCACGGATGTGCCCCCGAGACAACTGCTCAGTCCACAGACACCACACAAAAATAACAAACATTAACCATGCCCAACATATTTCAAAAATGAAACAGGTCGCTAAGCCTATCAGGGGTAAAAAGGCTATAGCTCCGGGTAGCAAGTTCCACTACCCAACCCAAATCTCCCACTGAGGTACACAGCCGATTACTCACCTCCTCAGACCGATGTCCCAACAGAAAGTAGAACAAGAGTTTCCAGGCTGGGCAGGGCCTGGAAACTAACCATTATACTCTCTCTCCAACGCAGCACACAAACCAAACAACAAAGGCAACCAATACTAGGCCTATCAAACTCAAACCAAATATGTAAACCAAACACGTACCTCCACGTTCTCCCAAACCAATACGTTCAATTATCCCGGACGAGCCCCCACTTGTCACGAACCGGCTCAAAGCCCGTAACAAAAGGGAGACACGTGGAGATAAGAAGTAACAAAATATATATTTATTAAATAAAGAAACTATGTATAATATACAATGGTGTGTGTGTTCAGTAATCAGTAGTGTAAGTGAATGTTTTGCATGGATGAATGTGATAATGCAAGGTGTTGAAAGATGCTAAAACAAACAACCAAAAAGCACAACCAAACGCAACAAAATCTATCAAAGTGTCTGTATGGAGAGAGTCTCCTTGATGAATGGGGAAGTGGTGATTTTATCCTGGGAGAGTGGGCCCAGGTGTTCCCCATGTAGCTGACGACCCTCCCAACTCCACCCACCGGCATCCTAATAGGGAAACAAGAGCAAGGAGAGAGAGAAAACGGTAGACAGAATGGGAGGGTCGTCACAGACTGTCATCTGAGGTAGTTTTTTCTGGGCTCTTTAGGTTGGTTTTAGTTTATTTCGGTTGGCTTGTGCATGCTACTTCAATCATAATTCATACTTCATAATCATATCCATACGTGTCTGTCCACTTTTGTATTTGGTGGTGAGCTAACATAAATATATGTGGTGTTTTCTCTGTAAAACATTTAAAAAATCGGACATGTTGGCTGGATTGACAAGATGTTTATCTTTCAAATGCTGTATTGGACTTGTTAATGTGTAAAAGTTAAATATTTTTAAAAAATAGATTTTGAATTTCGCGCCCTGCAGCTGTTGTCATTTTCGTCCGATTTCGGGCTTGCAGCCCAAACAGGTTAACTGTCAGCAAAAGAGTCACGTCTTACATACAATGAGGAGAATTAAACAAACTCACCTGGCTGGGAGGACAGGACTTTAGCTTCCTCGTGCGCCCGGTTGAACCTGACCATCTCAGCGAAGGCCGGATAGCGAGTCAAGGCGTCCTTGTTGGCCCATCAGGGGATGCTGGGAAACGCTGCACTCTCGCTCTCTCTCCTTCTGATGCACCGTTACCAGGTGCACCGTGTAGCCCACGTCGTTCTCCATCATCCATTTGAATGTCTGACCCCGGTACTTGCCGAACTGAACCGTGCACCGGCTCAGGATGACCATCTCTGCAACGGGGTCGCGGGCTCGAGCCTCTGCCTCCACTTCCTCCCACTTCTTAGCCCTCACAGGAGGGCCCTGAGCACCCGAGGCAGGAGGGCCGTCAGCAGCCACTTTAACTGCCTGGGGTGTGGCCCTGAGGACCAACTCCTGTGAGGGTGATAACCGGAACCTAGGAATTTCCATCTTATTGGCAAGAAACAAACTATTAACATGAGTGAGGAGTGCAGTGACAAGTGACAGCATAACCGTATTAGGTACATATAAAGGAACTCACGTTTGCTTGATAGGTCTGCTAGGTTCAGCAGTGTGGTGGGGGGTGCCGGGTCAGGGTTAACAACTTATATGCAGTTAAATTCAGTTTAGTTAAATTCATAGAAAGACACGTTTGCCCCAGGTTGTCACATATCATACAATGCATTCAACTATCCTCTTCAAACGCATGCCATCAAAATGAAAGAAAAGACAATTAAATATTATACAATTCCAACTTTGAGTTGATATAGATGTTAGCTAAGGTTTAACAGGATTGTCAGTGGTCAAATAAACTTTGTGAATTTTGTACGTCTACTGAAGCTAGCGATATACAAACGTTGTTAACCTGTCTGGCACCAGTGGGACGGTAGCGTCCCACCTCGACAACAGAAATCCCATAATTAAAATTCCTCAAACATACAAGCATTATACACGATTTAAAGATAAACTTCTTGTAAATCCAACCACAGTGTCCGATTTCAAAAAGGCTTTACGGCGAAAGCACACCAAACGATTATGTTAGGTAAGCGCCTAGTCACAGAAAGCCACAGCCATTTTCCAGCCAAGGAGAGGGCTCACAACAGTCAGAAATAGCGTTAAAATGAATCACTTACCTTGGATCTTCATCTGGTGGCACTCCCAGGTCTCCATGATAGACAATACATTTTTTGTTTTGTTCGATAATGTCCCTCTTTATGTCCAAAAACCACAGTTTTGTTGCTGCGTTTAGGTCAGTAATCCAAAGGCACAATGAGCGCTCACAACATTTTTTTACAATTAAAGTTCGTAGAAACGTGTCAAACGATGTTTAAAATCAATCCTCAGGTTGTTTTTGTCATAAATAATATTTCAACCGGACAAAAGCTTCGTCAATAGAAAAGGAGAAACGCGCTCCAGATCAAGCGCTTGGCTCATGTCTGGACATTTCCACTGTCCACTCATTAAAAGTGGTGTATCTCCCTCATTCTTCAGAGTAAAAGCCTGAAACAATGCCTAAAGACTGGCCACATGTAGAGGAAGCCATAGAGATCTTGAACTGGGTCCTAAGTCTTTGTATGGTGGAAAGGCTTTCAATGGAAAAACAGCCTTTCAAAATAATAGTACTTCCTGGTTGGATTTTCCTCTGGTTTTCGCCTGCCATATCAGTTCTGTTATACTCACGGACATTATTTTAACAGTTTTGGAAACCTTTAGAGTGTTTTCTATCCAAATCTACTAATTATATGCATATCCAATTTATGGGCCTGAGTAGCAGGCAGTTTAATTTGGGCACGCTTTTCATCTGGAGGTGAAAATACTGTCCCCTACCCAAGAGAGGTTTTTAAATTACACAATTTGGGTAGCCCCTGTAGTCAAACAAGTCGGTTGGCTAGACGTGTCATTGTCATATTTTATCACATTTAGTCGTCATTTGTTGCAAATTAAGCACAATTACCTCATATACTCACCGAGTAGCATCGATGGCTGACAGGAAAATTATTTATAGCCAACGCTAACTTGCCTGTGCAACATCAGGCTACAGTAGCTAGCGATCTACGAAAGTTATTGAATTACACAGTTTGGGTAGCCCCTGTGAATTCAAACAAGTCGGTTGACTAGAGGTGTTATTGTCATATTTCATCACATTTATAGTCGTCGACGTTAAATTCGTTGCAAAATTACCTCAGATACTCGCCGAGTAGCATCAATGGCTGACAGGAAAATATTTTGTGATGAAGTGACGTTACGAATATTTCAGAGGAAGATGATTGGCTTAAAAACTTTTGGAACAAGATTGGCTCCTCATTGGTGGATTTCTGCTCTCTTTCTCCAATTTGGAACATACTGAAGCATCTGATTGGAGGAGAGGACTAATGGAACAATATGGGTATTTGGAACAATTGGAACAGAGAAGAATGCACGTCTCAGTCCATCTACCATATCGCGTATTCTGCTATCTGTTAGGACTATTGTCCAAGCATACTCATTCATGATCCTCTCTCCTCCAGGTTTGTTCTTCAGAATGTCTTCAATCATCTAAGTCGGAGTAATTTAAAAAAGGAACACAGTAACACTTTTAAAACAGCAATGAAATAGCAAGTATAATAAAACACACCATGATCACCCTTTCACAACTTTCACTGATGCCATTTATCACTCAATCTTCAAGTTTAGCATTTGTTTAAACTGGGAATTTGCAGTACTTACATGAGAGACGAATATCCTCAGCTGTTTTTCTCGTAGCAGGACTCTGCTGCAATATAATGGTGTCATCGGAGTCCCCCTCATTTTCTCCACTGCATTTTGATAAGGAGCTGCTTGCAGAGGAGCTCAATGAATCTAGCAATCATGTTATCTGGTGTGATTATCACTGTAATTATAAAACAATTTAGGTGGAAACACCCATTATTATGATTAGAGGACTTTTGTTAATGACAAGCGGAATGCAAAAATGTAACATTTTGAATTGATTAGGCCCACTACTGTTCTAAAAGGGGTGGGAGAGGTGACCACAGAAACAAAGATACTTCTAAAATATCAAAATGAGAAAAGAAATCAGCAGATATATCTGCTCGTCTCACATATGTGTTAGGCTAGCCAGGACTGTATGGATGAATGTGAAGCTCTAAGCTAATAAGCAACTCACCATCAGGTCTTGGGGTAAACAAATCTCCAGCACGCCAATGGCTTGGCTTGTTTCTTTAGAAGAAACTCAAACACCTCATCAACTTCAGTCTTCAATTCATCATAGACTTTTAAGTCTAAGGTTGGAATGTCAAATTTATTGGAAACTGTGAAGACAAAATAAGATTGCACAACCTTATTGATTAAATATGTTGTTTATTTTTGGGGGGAGAAAAACAGAACAGAAGACAGATATCAAAAGGTCATCTTTACTTGAACATCGTAATCCCAAAACGGACTTAGTGCTCCTTTCCACGTCAATTCCAATTATATGCAGTCTACAGCCTGTCAACAACTGCCACATACTGAATTATTATAACAGCAGTCTGAGTATTATAGCAATACACCACAGATAGCTATCAACACTGAGATTGTAATGGCATACAAATGTTAGTATCACTTATTCTTTAAAACCATTAATGACCGGCAAAGACCATGAGCGCAGCTACAGATGAGCATAATTTGACTACTCCCTAAAACATAAACCAATCTTTGACTGATCTGTGATTTGGTGAGCCACAAGTTTGCTTTATATTCATTATCAGCAAGGAAATCACCAATCAGTTTGACAGTAAATATAAAGTAAGTCTATTTAAAATGTGTCAGTATAAGTATGTTGTTCCATAGGATATTGTGTGAAATTTGAAACTTTTCACTCGCCACATTCCAAAAAGGATTTGAAGGTCAGTTGCCCCTCATAACAAATGTGCGTCTGACAATCCCTGTACTTCACGCGTACAGCCTGCATCCTTGATGACAAGAAAAAGTTAATTTTAAATTGCATCAACACAAATATGCACAAATTACAAGAGAGCAGTGCTCTGTTTAGAGTAAAACACGTGCTGCATCGACCTGCCTGCCGCTAAATAGTCTCCTAACAGCTCTAAAGTTCAGAGTCAAACGCACGTGTCTTACCGACCAAACAGAAGATAAAAATTGTCTAGCTCTAAAGTTCAGAGTAAATCGCAGGTGTTGCACCGACCAAACTGCGGCTAAAAACCATCAACCAGTAACAGCTCTAAAGTTCAGAGCAGTGTTGCCAACTCCTCAGTAAGGAAAGTAGCTATTGGCTGTCCTAAAAGCCGCTAGAAGTCGCTAAGTGATGGCATCACCTAATTTGCATAATTGGCCATGTGCATGTAATTGTGATGGACGCTGTAAAAGAGAGGAATAACGTCGGGGGAGGGACAAAAAGTGAGTAAAAAAACACCCTAAATATGTTTAGAACTACAAATGAACTTCTGTCGATTCTTTTTTTTTTTTGTCACAATTCCAACCCTCCTTTATCCGGGCTTGGGACCAGCAAAAGTGACCCAAAAGAGACACTCTGGCGGAGTTACTTAGATTTTTATTTTTAAGTTTAGTTTTAATTTGGTTTGGTTTTTAACCTTATGGTCCACTTAGGAGCCTACATTAAGTCTCAGTAAAACATGAACATTTTTTACCATACATTTTGTTTGGTATACAATCTACATTAGCAATCTAAATGGACCAAAAAGAGACAATATAAAAAACTGTCAATGGCAATGTGAGAAAATTATGGTAATTGTTCCCCCCCCCCCCCCAGACCCCCCTCCACACACACACAGCCTTTGCTGGCGCACAGAATGAGTGTGTCATTGTCATTTTGGTCAAGGCTCTCTATGGCAGGTTCAGCAACTGAGGGAGCTGACTTAAATGAGTAAGCAGCTGATGTGCCAAAAATCTGCAAAACATTATCAGGCAGCTGGTGCTCATAGCAAGCCTCACCAGACAGCTTCAGTCCATGTTGAATGTACAGGATGGAGTTAAGGGTCTGCAAGGACATCCAATTTCTAAGTTTGCTTTTTACCACACTCATCTGATGAATACTCTCTCGACTTCAGCATTCGAGTGTGGCAAGGACAACACAGACACAGCAGCCTCGGCAAATTCTTGAAACGGGTTGATATCAGCTGCATCCATGAACTTTCAAATCTCAATCCAGAAGCCCAGTGTGTTTTTTGTCTCATTCCATTTACTAAGATGGATGGCACGCCATTGCTGGACAATCTTGTCTATCTCTGCAGGGGAGTAGCCAAGGAGCTTGGCTATTTTTTCTATTTCTCCAGGGATTTTATTGTGCTTTAGCGTTTCCTCCACATTGAAAACTGACATGTACTGCAATGCTTCGATGTTGTCTGGCAGTCTCACTCTCAACTCCTTAGTGAGGGAGATGTACCTTATCCTCTTGGGAATACCCCCCCCCCCCCCCTTTCAATTTCCGCCTGAAGACATACCCAAATCTAACTGTCTCTAGCTCAGGCCCAGGAGCAAGGATATGCATATTTGTGGTACCATTTGAAAGAAAACACTCTGAAGTTTGTGTAAATGTGAATTGAATGTAGGAGAATATAACACAATAGATCTGGTTTTGATAATACAATGGAAACATACGTTTTTTTTTTCAATTTAATTGTTGTATCATATTTAAAATGAACAAGATAAAACAAACATTTAGATATGAATATGGGGACAATTTCAGTGGAAAACATAAGGCCAACAGTACTTGTGCAAAGTTTCAGAATGATAACTTCCAGAATGAGCTACATGACATTTATCATGAAGTCACCCAGGTGTCCCACACAAGTAGCCCAAATGTACCCAAGTGGCCAAATTGGTAAAGGTATACATTTTGAAACATAACTATATACAAAATACCAAAATGGTATTCTAACACATCACGACTTCCCTGGTATCCCCCCCCAAAAAAAAATATGAAGAAAAAAAGTTGGAATTTCTTTTATAAAAAAAAAATGAAAAAATACATAAAATATACATTTACAAAATAACATGGGTGACTATTTACACACTTTCAATATTTGGAAGACCCTCAGTCCTCTATCAAATCAAATGTATTTACATAGCCCTTCCTACATCAGCTAATATCTCAATGTGCTATACAGAAACCCGGCCTAAAACCCCAAACAGCAAGCAATGCAGGTGTAGAAGCACGGTGGCTAGGAAAAACTAGATAGGCAAAACCTAGGAAGAAACCTAGAGAGGAACCAGGCTATGAGGGGTGGCCAGTCCTCTTCTGGCTGTGCCGGGTAGATATCGCAGTGGTTGTAGAGGGTGCAACAGGACAGCACCTCAAGAGTAAAAATGAACAGTTTAGGTAGGGTTCCATAGCCGCAGGCAGAACAGTTGAAACTGGAACAGCAGCAAGGTCGGGTGGACTGGGGACAGCAAGGAGTCATCATGCCAGGGGGTCCTGACGCATGGTCCTGGGGCTCAGGTCCTCAGAGAAAGAGAGAGCATACTTAAATTCACACAGGATAAGACAGGAACAGTACTCCAGATATAACAAACTGACCCTAGCCCCCCAACACAAACTACTGCAGCATAAATACTGGAGGCAGAGACAGGAGGGGGTCATGAGACACTGTGGCCCCATCCGATGAGACCCCGGACAGGGCCAAACAGGAAGGATATAACCCCACCCACTTTGCCAAAGCTCTACACAATATTCTGCTGTCGATGCCAGATGCTATAGCAGTCTCTTTCTGATGTAAAGCAGAGGGTCACCGAGCATGTGGTGCATGTGATGGGCGACTTCATCTTGCAAACAACACAGCAACGCCTCCATGCTGTGCCCCTTTGGCACTTAGGCACATCCATGTCTGCACAAATATATATGGGCAGATGAACACTTGTGGCAGGAGCAGAAGGGACAGGGCTTGGTGCAGTGGTGCTGTAGCCAGCAAGCTCCTTGATGAGCTGCTCTCTGAAGGCTTTCTGTGTGAGGAAGGGCTTTCCACAGCTCTTAGCCATTTCCTTGTGTAGGATGAATGCATTTACCACAGCAATGTCGACGAAATGATAGAAGAAGGTCTTGTACCATTTCATTGTCTTATGCAGAACATTGTAATAGCCTATCAGCGCATCTGATAGGTCCACACCTCCCATGCTCTTGTTGTAGTCCTTCACTGCAGTTGGAATGGGGACATTTTTGGTGGTCCAATTCCCAGTACCATCCTTGACACGCCGGGCAACATGACCCCCATTGAAGGACTTGTGCATAGTTGAACACATCACGACTTCCCTGGTATCCATCGCATGGCCCCCCGCTCAGCCCGCTTAGGCATGTCGTTCACCTTCGTCTTCGGAAAGCCCACCCTGTTGGTGCGAATGGTGCCACAAGCCCACACTTCCCGCTTCCTAAGGTCTGTCATCAGGGTAGGGCTTGTGTAGAAGTTATCCACAAAGAGTTTGTAGCCCTCCCCAGCAGTTGGAAATCCAATAATGCCATCACAGAGTCATAGCTAAGTCCCTTACCAGTCGCACAAGTGTTCTTCCCCTCATAGACAAAGAAATTGCATGTGTAGGCACACACAGAATCAGCCAAAACAAACAGCTTGTAACCCCACTTAGTTGGTTTGTTACGCATGTATTGTTTGAGGCCAATTCTGGCCTTTGTGGCTACCATCCTCTCATCGATTGACAGGTTCTGGGCAGGCTGAAAGTAGGTCTTGCAGGCCTCAATGCTGTGGTAGAGAGGTTTGATTTTGCACAGTCTGTCAAACATTGCTGTGCCTTTCTTCTTGTCATTCTCTTCATCAACCTTTGGGTCACTGATGTGAAACAACCAGAAACTTTTTGCAGTACATAAGTCATGGGGAAAGGCAGTTGGTAGAGTGATGACGTTTTCCAGTAGTCAGTCAGGCTTTTCAGTTTCACCAGCCCCATGTAGATGACCAGTGAAAGGTAGCAGTAAAAGTCTGACATGGATACGGGCTTCCATGCTACCTTTTTGCCTGCCTGCCTCTTCTTCCCAAACTTATTCGTGTTAGACACGAGTGAACCTACAACAGAATGGGTGAAAAACAACTGAAAAAGCTCAAGTGGGCTGTATGTTGTGCTCGAGTTCACCTGAGGTCCAGGCTCCCTTTTCGGTCGGAAAGTTGGCTGGGGTGGCTCCACATCATCTTCCAGGACAGTGTGCCAACGCCCTTCTGTCCCTTCTCTAGCGGGTGGCACACTTCCCCTCTTCCGCTTCTTTGTCGGTGCCTTCACACCGGTAGATGGCCCAGAGACAGCAGGGGTCCGGCTGGATGAACGGTGCTGGGGGCTCCCAGTCGGAATCAGTGCCACTGTGAATCAACATTTTCACTTAGAATAGTTTCACATATGAGCCCTGTATCAACAGGTATAATAAACATATGCATTTTTATTTATATATATATAGAGAGAGAGAGAACAGGGAACAAAACCAACACTGGTTTCAAATCATATCTGTGGCCAATATATATGGCCAAAGTAGAGTACACATGCTACATGCTATACAAACGTATCCTCACTCACAATGAATAGCCCACGTGTACGTTACACATTTCATAAAATGTGCATATATTGCAACTAAAACGTAAAAACAATCACAAATAACATTTTATATTACAAACAACGGCATTAGCATGACGAAAACTTACCAATCCAAAACGATATCCTCTCCTTCCAAGAAATATACCTCAGTTTCAGAATCAAATGAATCCGCACCAACAGAATCTTCCTCGGATAACATTTCTGTATCGGTATCACAATCAATTTCCTCTAAAATTGTCTCTACATTGCTATATCTAGTCTTGGATTTAGCTTTCCCAGACTTATTCGCCATGATGTTCGATGAAAATACAGCTGAAGATGCACGTTGCCGAAATACCGCTGTGCGTAATCACTTTCAGTCCTTCCTCGTTGAAATGCGAATTGAAAAGGCTGCTATTGCGCAAAGGTTAACCGTTCGAGTTAGTCTCCAAACAAATTACCATTTGATAGCCAATGAACAGAGGTAAATGGCACGATCTACTAGATTTCAAGACGATGAGTGGTCATTGGGTTAAAATACAGTCAATCAAAGAGACAGTGGTCATCTGATTGGTGCGCAAATGAGGTCGTTACTCGTTGTCTTCCAAGCGTTTTTTTCGGATCAATACGTCCCGCAAAATGACCCATCAAGTTTGGTTGTGTTACAAACAACAGTTGATTGCAAGGAAACCAAACATGACTGGATAAAGTTACGTTTAGGGTGTGGATTTAGATCCGATGTTTAGCCGAAAATTTAATGACATGAAATTCAACGACATAAGCGTTCACAAAATGTTTCGTGTTAGGCTATAAAAAATGGATTTAACCGAACAAAGACCATTCAGTGTGTACCAATGAGCCTTGGGATTGCAAACAGAGAAAGATTTTCACAGGTAAACAATTTCTTTCAACGCAATCTGTGATAATGTTATGCTTGTGCTGGTTGAAAAGTATTTTTTTATGGAGCGCTGAGCTCAGATAATCGCATCCTATTCTTTCGCAGTAAATAATTTTTTTAATCTGACAACGCAGTTAGATTAGCAAGATTCTAGGCTTTTGAAGCATGTGAGACACTTTTATTTTCAGGAATGTTTAATATGACTATTTGTGGCGATCACCGTATGTTGTCTATTTTCAAACCCGGACCCGGGATCGGTACTAAGTAGAGGTTATCACAACCCCCAGGTACTTAGAAACACTTACATCCGTGGACTCATGGAAGAGGAGGGAGGCTGAAACGCTGGTCACCCACATCTGCGACCAAGTCTTTCAGAAAGTATGGTGCTAGAACACGCCATTAATCATTTCTGTGCACTTTGAAGTGGGTAGCAGCAGTGGAGTCTGAGAAAGCAGCTCTCTACATGCTTCTCCAATGTGATCACATGCCAGCATGGAACAGTGTTCAGCAATAGCTAATGCCATGGTGGCCTCATGCAGAGTCAATTTTGGCGTAGAAATCAACCTAACAATACAGGCATACTTACTGCCCGTGTATCATCTCCAATAAACGGCTTTAACCAGCCTTTGAATTCAGGGTTTGATTCCCACTCCTTTCTGTATTTTTGAGTGTACAGTTTAGACTGAGACATGATGAGCTCTTACTTAGGCAGCTGGATGTTTAGCTTATGTCACAGAGAGGCACACACACAGTGGACAAGGTGAGGAAGTGACCGGCTGTGTGAGCCAAATGCAGTGATTTATTTTTGTGCAGTGATTTATTTATACAAAGCACTCACAGGCGGAAAGTAGCTATTGGCTGTCCTAAAAGTCGCAAGAAGTTGTTAACTTCTTATGCCTGGGGGCAGTATTGAGAAGCTTGGATAAATAAGGTGCCCAGAGTAAACTCAGGGGCCTCAGGAGAGCTTCCGTCTTCAGGGGCGGTGGGACTGGATGGCCCAGAGGTTCCCCTGACAGAGGTGCCGCTGAGCTGGAGGACGGGGCGCTCATAGTAGTGACATGAGGGATACAGTCCACATCCTCCTGAAAGCCCTCGTCCTCCTCGTCGAGCTGCTCGACGGCGGCTGCCTCTTCCGTAAGGTCAGGGTCCGCGCTGACATCCTGCAGCACTCTGCCAGTCTGCGAGTACAGGTACTCCACTCCGAGGAGTTCCCCTATTAAAGCAACAAAACAACAGCAAAAAAAACAGGCAAAAAGCAGAGTAGGGAAGTGTTAATGGGATGTAATTAATAAGATTGATGTAAATGTTCATTCGCTTACTAGACTCACCCGTGTACTCGCTAGGCTTGGTGTAGTCCTTACCCTGTTCCTTGCCAAGTACCCTTTGGCTGCTAAGGTTAAGGATGTGCTGCAGGTGGCCACTGTAGGAGAGCAGGGACTGCCTGTTCTTTCCCTCCACTGCCGCATGCGCACGGTCCTCGTTCCACCTCACCAGTCCATCCAACAGGAATGCCTGGAAATGCATTGCATTTGCCCTGGTACCTGAGAGAACAATGCATGATTAGGGTGGGAGAGCTATTGCTGTTAACATTAAACATTAAGCATTACTTTAAGCTCCACAATAACAATTACCTGGGATGAACCGGTGGAGGTGGAATGACTCCAAGGATGTGGAGCCCCGTGCGCAGCAATAGACAGCTGTACACCGGGTGGGTCCTGTATGCAGTGGAGGTGGCGCCTCTGCTCTTTCCAGATTGCCTGGATGCGGACGGAGTCCAGCAACGGGATGCCCAGGGTGTCGACCCCCTTCTCGCTGTTGAAGGTCTCGAGGAGGTCAAGGAGAAGAACTTCGGTCGCCGCAGCTCCACGCGTACGACGCCGACAGTGAAGTGCAATCTCCTTCCTGCCGATCAGCCTCGAAACCTCCACCTCGGTGAGGCCGACCATCCCGTGCTTCCCCTCCAGCGCAGACCTCTTGGCCTCCAGCAGTCGGCGGACATCGCCTGCATCAGCTGCCGCATGAAGGGACCGTAGAGCTAGTGGCTCTCAGTGGTGACACCTGCTGCGAACCGCCGCATCAGGTGCCAGATGTCCAGCCGAACCACCACCAGCTGGTCCCACTCATTGTATATGGCAGCTGTCTTTGATCCACCGAAGCTGGAGCAGCAGTCTCGGTCCACGTACATGAGCTGGGGGGGCGCCACCCCGGCGAGCCGTTACCGCTCCATGAGACCAGCCGCCATGGGGAGCAGGCCCTCGCCCTCACCGGCAGTGAGGACACTGACGAGGACCTGTCCATGCTCGTTACCGACGTTGGTAACCCAGGCGGCCGTGTCTGCAGCGGTACCCGCAAGCTTTTTGGTCACCTGGAGACAGACACAAAGACAGAAAGAAAGGTTAAGACATTATTGAAATATAGATATACAAAATCAGACACGACTTATCTTCACATTTCTAAGTGAAAACTCACCTTCTTGGTAGAGTCCATCTTTAAGATGGACCCAAAGATGGAGGTGACCCTGGCCTTCACCTCATCCAGCCGCGACAGCACGTCATGGCTGTAGACCAGGGGTGTCAAACTCATTTCGCATCGTGGGCCACATACGGCCTAGGGAGATGTCAAGTGGGCCGGACCATTAAAATTATACCATACTCTGCTATAAATAACCAAAATATCATGTCTTTCCTTTGTTTTGGTGTAAAGAAGCACAAGAACATTAGGAAAATATTGAAATTTAATGAACTATCCTTTTACAAAACATTTCATGAAACACCTCATATTTCCTTAGACAAATGTGCAATTTACTTTTATCATTCACAAATATGCATTGCAACTGATCCCACTGATTGTACAAAGGCACAAAACTTTAATTGGTACTGAAAAATATAGTAATGCACTTTAAGATTAAATGAGACTTTTAAAGAAAGGAATTTTTAAACCACTTACACATACGCATATAAAATCTAAATGTAATCCCTGCATACACCTTACAAACTAAGGAGAGTGATTTTAAATATGTAATGAAGAAAGTGTTCGCCTGTCCTGTAAATCTGTAAACTTCATACATGAAACATACATACAATACATACTGAAAATTTATGGAGTTGTATGAACAGTAGAATTCCATCACACAACTTTTGTTTTGAAGCTGCTGACTAACATTAAAGTGCACATTTTTTAAATCACCACAGTAAGGATTCATCTTCACAGAGCTGTATTCTTTCAATGCAAACAGTATCTAAGGCAGCATTTTAAAGGTGTTAGTCTAGTCTGGACTTGTATTTGTTCCTGAAACTTGGCATCTTTTGGCCTGTACAAGTGCATCAACACCAGGTGTCATGTCCTGACTAGCTGTCACTTTCAGAATGTCATTTAAGTGCTTGTTTGTGAGCCTTGAACGCATTTTTGTTTTATTGATATTCATCACTGAGAAAATTTGTTCACAAAGGTAGGTTGTCCCAAACATGCACAAAATTTTAGCAGCCAGGGCTGTTAATTTGGGGTACCCTGGTAGTAGATACTGATAAAATCTGTCCAGACCTACAGAGGCAAATTTGCCCTTCAAATCTGCATCACACTGCAAATCAATTATCTCTAGCTGAATTTCGACCGGCAGATCAGAAGCTTTAACTGTGAAAGGTGAGCGAAAAACTGAAAATTCTGTCTCAAGTTCACCAAATACCTGAAAACGTTTCTCAAACTCCCGCAGTAGTCCTGCAATTTTGTCTTTGTACCGTTTCATGTCCGCATCAGGTCTGGTCACACACACATCTCTCAGACAGGGGAAATGAGCAGGGTTGCCATTTGCCAGTTGCATCTCCCACAAAGTCAGCTTCAACTTAAATGCATGTATGTTGTCAGAAAACTGTGTGACAACTTTTTTGCGGCCTTGCAACATTTTGTTCAGATTGTTCAAGTGTTCAGTAATATCAACCAAGAATGCAAGGTCCCGTAGCCATTCCTGAGATTGTAATTCCAACACCGGTTTTCCTTTTTTCTCCATGAACTGTCCGATTTCCTCTCGTAGATCAAAGAAATGCCTCAGCACAGCGCCTCGGCTTAACCATCTCACTTCAGTGTGGTATGGCAGGCTGTGGGTAATGTTGCTGTCGCTGAGAAGTTTGTCAAACTGACGATGGTTCAGACCTCTGGACCGGATGAAATTTACAGTGCGAACAACCACCTCCATGACGTGGTCCATTTTCAGCGACTTGCAACACAATGCCTCCTGGTGCAAAATACAGTGAAATGTCCAGAAACGATCTCCTCCATTAAGGGCTTGTACTTTGTCTTTGAACTTTGTCGCGACACCTGCTTTCTTTCCGACCATGGATGGCGCGCCGTCTGTAGCCAGGCTGACAGCGCGGGACCAGTCCACTCCAACTCTGTCCAATGCAGCAACGACAGAGCCGAAAATGTCCTCGGCTGTTGTGGTGTCCATCATTGGCACCAACTCAAGAAACTCTTCAGTAACAGTCAATGTCTCATCAACTCCTCGAATAAATATGGCCAGTTGGGCCACGTCTGTGATGTCAGTGCTCTCGTCAATTGCCACGGAAAATGCAATAAATGACTTGACTCTCTGTTTCAATTGACTGTCTAAATCTGCCGATAGTTCCGAAATCCTCTCTGCTATAGTATTCCTCGTCAGGCTAATATTGGCAAAAGCTTGTCGCTTCTCGGGACATACAAGTTCAGCCGCCTTCATCATGCATCGTTTAACAAAGTCACCGTCGGAATACGGCTTCGATGCTAATGCTATTTCGCTAGCAATTAGGTAGCTGGCTTTTACCGCTGCTTCACTGACTTCTCGGCTCTGGATGAAAGTTGACTGCTGTTTCCTCAGACCCGCCAGCAATTCGTTAATCTTATCTCTTCTCAGTTGTCCTTGCAAGCCGTCATATTTTTCGCTGTGATGAGTCTCGTAGTGGCGTCATATTATATTCCTTCAATAACGAAACTTGTTGCAAACACACCAAGCACGAAGGTTTTCCTTCCACTTTCAAATTATCCTGCGGGCCTGATCGAACCTCCTTGGGGGCCGGTTCCGGCCCGCGGGCCGTATGTTTGACACCACTGCTGTAGACTGTCAGCAGCCAGACGGGTGAGGGCACCGGGGGCATCTCCGGTAGATCAGTGAACTGCCGCCCAGGGCCCAAGGCCAGAAACTGCTCGCACTCCCCGAGGTACCGTATACCGCTCCGCATCCAGGACTCGCTGTGACTTTCACACAGCTTGCTGTAGGTCTGTGACGCACTGTTCCCCAAAGTGCGCGACCTCAGCATCCTCACAACCCGCAGGTCACAGGACAGCCCAGAGAGAGAGAGATAAAGCATATGAATGACACGCATTCATTTGACTTTATTACTAACTAACTAAATCTTGTGATCTTACTTGTATGTCAATATTGCTGGGAACTGGCAGCGATGACGAACGTCCAGCTGACTGACAAGGTCCCGTGACCACCCCGCGACCTTCTTCTTACACCGACTGCATTCCAGGTACTCAGTGGCCATGAGATACCAGCGGTCGATGTCCAAGACCCTCCGGATGGTCTTGTAGAGCCCAGCCTTGCCAGCTTGTATGCCCATATACGTACGGGCATCCAAAGGAACAGCTGACATGATCTTCATCTGGTGGCACTCCCAGGTCTCCATGATAGACAATACATTTTTGTTCTATAATGTCCCTCTTTATGTCTAAAAAACCTCAGTTTTGTTGGTGCGTTTAGATCAGTAATCCAGAGGCACAATGAACGCTCACAACATCCAGATGAATTTTTTTTTTTCTAAGTTCAATAAAAGTACATAGAAACGTGTCAAACAATGTTTAAAATCAATCCTCAGGTTGTTTTTGTCATAAATAATCAATAATTTTTCAACCGGACAAAAGCTTCGTCAATAGAAAAGGAGAAACAAGAAAGGCGCGCTCCCGATCAAGCGCTTGGCTCATGTCTAGAAATTGCCACTCATTGAAAGTGGTGTATCTCCCTAATTTTTCAGAGTAAAAGCCTGAAACAATGCCATATGTAGAGGATCCATAGAGATAGTGAACTGTGTCCTAAGTCATTGTATGGTGGATAGTCTTTCAATGGAAAAACAGCCTTTCAAAATAATAGTACTTCCTGGTTGGATTTTCCGTGGGTTTTCACCTGCCTTATCTGTTCTGTTATACTCACAGACATTATTTTAACAGTTTTGGACACTTTAGAGTGTTTTCTATCCAAATCTACTAATTATATGCATATCCAACTTATGGGCCTGAGTAGGAGGCAGTTTAATTTGGGCACGCTTTTCATCTGGAGGTGAAAATACTGTCCCCTACCCAAGAGAGGTTTTTAAATTACACAATTTGGGTAGCCCCTGTAGTCAAACAAGTCGGTTGGCTAGACGTGTTATTGTCATATTTCATCACATTTAGTTGTCATTCATTGCAAATTAAGCACAATTACCTCATATACTCACCGAGTAGCATCGATTGCTGACAGAAAAATTATTTATAGCCAATGCTAACTTGCCTGTGCAGCAGGCTACAGTAGCCAGTGATCTACGAACGTTGTTAAATTACACAATTTGGGTAGCCTCTGTAGTCAAACAAGTCGGTTGACTAGACGTGTTATTGTCATATTTCATCACATTTATAGTCGTCGACGTTAAATTAGTTGCAAATTAAGCAAAATTACCTCAGAAACTCACCGAGTAGCATCACCCTTGAATGAAGATCCTGGGTGATTGTATAGGTGGCCCCTGGGGTATCCACAGGGCACTTTGAGCATCTTAATAAGACTGTACATTACCCCAAAAATTGCTCAAAAATACCTGTCAAGGCCCAGTGTGCCTATTGTCAAAACACGTGAAATAGGCACACTGGGCCTTTAAGAAAGTCAAAACAGAGCAGGAGTGGCTACACAGTAGGAGTGGCTACAGGTGTATATTAAGTAGCCATGTTCTTCCCAAAAAACAATAATAAATGATCAATTTTTACTACAACAGGATAGTTTTAGGCTCTCAAGCTCTACTTTATTTATCAACCAAGAAAACAGAAAACAAATCTTTAATTTAACTATTTACATATTAAACATAACTATTAAACATATTACACAACTAACTTAACATTTTTCTTAGATATTACAGAACTATTTACGATGACCCTCCAACTCCTTCCTTCGCCTCCATGCTGTGGTCCTTGGCACCCGAGGCCCTCTCTTCTCCTCCAACCACCCGACAGCAGTTTTACCTCCCCCTGCTGCCTCACAGAAGTGCTCTCCCCTGTACTGGCTGTGGCCAAATTCTTTTCTTTTAGGCTTGCCACATATCTTGCAGGGGAAAGCAACAGGAAACCTCCTCTTCGTCACAGGTCCATGACCAGCCTGTGCACTTCTCCTCCTCAAACCTGTGTACCTGGTCAAGGGGAGGCCTTTTGTGAGGGTGGAAGCAACTCTAGCAATAAGGGGTTTGCTTGTTGGTGGGCGCCGCTTATCTTTCCTCCTGACCCCCTTGTTGATTGTTGATGGAGCTGGCTTCAGCTTCTTGTCTACAGAGGAAACACAGGTAGTGGCTTAGTCTAACACATTACACAAAGGGAAATTGCTATATTCAAACACACAAATGTGAATTTAAGAGTACTCACCTTTGGGGGGGTGTCTGTTCAGAACTGGGGGCCAACGTGGACGGCTGAATTTCAAGTTTGGGGGATGAGAGGATGGACCTTTCTTGTCTACAGAAGGACAAAAGGGCATTAGTGTCTTAATGAACACACCACACAATATATTGCTATATTTAAACATGATTGTTATTTGAACGAACGCATTCACTTTTGGGGTAATTTATTGTTTTGCTTTTCATTAACTGAAGTTGTATTGATTGGTTATTGTTTGGTTTGTTTAAGATGAACAAAATATATGGAATAAAACATATTTAGATTTAAAAATAAAAAAATTAAGAACTCACCTTTGGGGAAACGCCTGTTCAGAACTGGAGGCCACCACGTCGGCAAAATGTCAGGTTTGGAGGTCCGTGTATTTCCCAGCACGCCGCTGGGCTCTCTCCTCTCTTTCCCTCGGCTGCCTTTTTATTCTTTTCAACTCCTGGTGGGCCTTTTGTGCGTTCTTCCTCCGATCCATTTTCAAAAGATGTTGTTGGAAAGCACGCATTCTTGTCCCAGGCAAGGTGTTGAGCTGCCTTATCCAGCCCATGTAGCTGTGAGAATTAGAATTAGCAGATACACTGAAAAGAGTGGATAAATAATCATGTTAAAACAAGTTACCTTCTTTGTTTACGGTCTGTAGAGTTATGGACTGCATCGATAATATTCCCAAAGCCTGGCCTATTGAAAAATGTATCCATCTTGACTAATAGATCTGGGTAAACTGAGACTCTCCCTGAGACTATCCCAAACTTCAACAAGTAAAGGTGTGCAGCAACCAATCAGAGATTAGTGGGCGTCACAAGGGGCACTGGGGGATGGGCGGGTTTGACTCCCTGCTGTCACCTGTAGTATCTGCTGGTCATCTCAAATCTCTGAGTAGAACTTGACTGTATTATTGTTTGTGTGTTACAACTCTGTAAACAGTGTGTTTATTGACTAAGAAAATGATGACAGATTTACTTGTCTTTATATTTGTTGAACTTTAAAGAGAGTGTATGACAATAAATCAAAATGAATTTCAAGGGAGAAAAAGTGCTTGCATTCAATTATTATTTATTTCACAAGGAATGTCACATGTGAAAAAAACAAGCATAATGTCCCCTACACCTACTGTACAAGTTAAGATGATTTGAAATGAGCTAAATGTACAAGAGATTAACAATGAATGTTTTAAAAAATAAACAAACAACAAAGAACATCTACAAAAACTACTTTACAATTGACACACCAATCAGTCAGTCAGTCAGAGTTTACTGGCCTTGGCTAGCACCATGCTGGGCCCTCATGAGTGCCAGCCACTCCTCCACAGTTTGGCCACCAGAGGTAGCGGCACAGAATCTCACAGAATCATACATACTGTGTCCAAACTCTGCAGTTTTCGGCTTGCCACATTTAGAGCACTTATAGCCTTCGTATGGCTTGTGCGCTCTGACTTTAATGCCAGACTCCAGCTTCTTCTTCCTTCTCCATTCAGTGGTCCTGGAGACCTTGGGTCCACCAGCAGCAGGAGGGGGAAGAGGAGTGGAGGTCGAGGGCAGGTCTTGGGAGACTGGCGTTATAGGAAGGGAGGTGGTAGGCAGACTGGGTGGCGGTAGAGGTGGCAGTGGCTGACAAGTGTCTGCTCTGCCACGCTGTGTAGCCTGCCCCGTTCTGTCCTCTGGCAGCTGGTAGGTGCTGCTGGTTGATGGGGCTGGCAGCGGTGAAGTGCTCCAGACTGCAGTGTGGAAGGGGCCTGACTCCTCCCTCTCTGCAGTCATGCTGTCACGGTTCTGGTGCAGGGCCACTCTCTCCATAGAAGATATCCATTTGTTGTACCTGTGTGAAAAACGTGAAATATGTTTACTGTTATCAGGAACACTGTCAACCAGTGAACTACACATAAAATATACCAAAATATATTTTTTAAACTTACCACTGTGTCAAGGTCAGCTTGTTGACCTGGAACAGTTGCAGCCTTGTGTGGGTATTGAGGTTTGGGCTGCCCAGCACCATGGTCCTGATTCTCCTGTAGTCCCCCAGGATAGCAGCCCACCTGTTGACCCGGTTACCAAGAACCGTCTTGCCAGCAGGGTGTTTGTGGCACAGCTCCACAAAAATGGCCTCCACTGTCCTGCTGGTGTTGGGCCACTGAGCAGGTCCAGAGCCTTGGCCAAGCAGGGAGCTGAAGGTAGATTAAGTTAACAAAAGGAAACATCACGTTAATGAGAAATACACTTATGTCTTTATGTGTGTAGTGAGTTTAGAACAATGTGCAGTACGTACCGCTTCATACTCTCTTCCCCCGTCACGGTTGAGCTCTTTGAATTGTTGAAGCTCCCTGCAGGACTCGGTCCCGGAACCTCTCGGGGTAGGAGACTGCCGCCTTGTCTCTCTCCGGAAGATTTCCACAGAGAGCCATGATCTCCTCTATTTGCCTATTAGAGATCCATGGCCCCTCCAGCAGCCTCAGCAGACTCTTGGCCAGGAGGACCACGTGCTGGTATCCACTAACCCCATCAGGTCCTATGTACTCCTGGAAATTAGAAGAGTCGTGGGGAAGGGTTGGATTAATAGTCAGATTAATAGTTATGAATGGAAAGAAACTTGAGAGTGAGCTGTTTAGGATGTGGATAGGCACTTACGTCATCCTCCGGGTCCTGACTGGCAGCTGGTGCAGTGTCCATCTCCTCCATAGTGTCATCAGGGGGTGTGACGACAGGTACCTGGGATGGGTTGGGTTGAGTGGGCGGTGGAGCGGCCTTCCTGAGTGGAGCGACTGGTGGGAGATGGTCATCGAGGTCGGGCAAGGACATGGTGGGGTCATCCTCCTCCTCAAGCTCTCTCAGGTCATCCTCCTCTCCCTCTCCTCCCTCAAATAGATCAGGTGTCCCGTCTGGGACATCCGGGTCCTTACCGAGGTTGGACTCCAACCTCTGGTCACCATGGGTCTGGGAGAAGAGATACTCGACCCCAATGAGTTCCCCTTAAACAAAGAAACAACAAAAAAAAGAGAGTTGTACATAAACAGAACTGTACATGTTTTAGTGTGTGTATAATTGTATAATTTAGAAATACATACCAGTGTACTTTGCAGGCCTTGTGTGATCCTTCACAAGACTGCAGCCCAGGAGCTTCTGGCTCAGCTCATTGATGGCGTGCTGGGCTACACCATCATAGCAGTGCAGGGTCTGCTTCTGTCCCCCCCCTCCGCTGCAGCTTCGGCACGGTCCTCATTCCACCGAACCAACCCTTCAAGGAGGTAGGCCTGAAAGTGCTCGGCATACGCACTTGTTCCTATAAATAACGACAACAACAACAATAAATAATAACTCCTCACATGCACACAGTTGTTAACACACAACATGACGTAACAACATGTTCCGGTTTTACATTTAACATACCAGGAATGAAGCGGTTGAGGTGGAGGTGGAAAGACTCCAGGGAGGTGGACTCACGGGCGCAACCTAACACAGGCAGGATGACCCCTCCCTTGGTCACGTCCTTGCCCTTGTTGGTGTAGATGCTGACACCAGGGGGGTCCTGAATACAGACCAGGTGTCGTCTCTGGGTCTGCCAGATGGCCTGCATTCGGTCACGGTCCAGGAGCCGGACGCCCGGGGTGTCTGTGGCATCGATGAAGGTCTCCAGGAGCTCCCCGATGAGACGCTCGGTCTCCTCCGCCCCGCGCGTGCGGCGACGACGACAGTGCCGAGCCATCCCCTTCAGGCTGATCCTCTTCAACACCTGTGCGTCGCTGAGCCCCGTGATGTGGCTCTCCTTGAGCTGACCTCGCTTGGCCTCCAGCAGGCGCTCCACATCATCTGCACACCACACCAACATGCAGGAGGAGAGCCGCCGCAAAAAGAGAGCATACAGAGGATGGCTCTCTGTTGTCACTCCCCGAGCAAAGCGACGTATGAGGTGCCCCACATCCAGCCGGACGATGAGTTCATCCCACTGGCTGAACATGGCTGCCGTCTTCCCCTTTCCCATCAGGGCGCAGCAGTCCCGGTCGACGTAGAGCAGCTTGGGAGGTGCCACTCCAGCTCTACTGTAGCGCTGCTGGAGGCCAGCTGCCATGTCGAGCAGGCCCTCTCCTTCGCTGTCAGTGAGGACCGTAATGAGCACCTGGCCGTACTCATTGCCCACATTTGTGGCCCACGCTGCTGTCCCGTGTGCTGCCCCAGCTAGTTTCTTGGTCACCTGAGGGGAGTCAAACAAACACAGACAGACAAGACAGACAAACACACAGTCATGTCAGTGAGTGGACACAAAGTTTCACAATACATTTATTCATAAAATAAGTCATAATAAATGATTATTCATTTGATTGTCTCTAACTAACTAGTATTATTTCTGGTCAAAACATATTGAATCACCTTCTTGGTTGAATCCATCTTCAGGATGGACCCAAAGATGGAGGTGACTCTGGCCTTGAAGTCCTCCAGCTGGAACAGAACGTCGTAGCCGTGGACAGTCAGGAGCCACTGGGCTGAGGGAACATCCAAAAAGGGAGGAGGAGGTGTTACCCTCAGTGGTGCGGCACCTGGGACTACAAAGTGGTCACAGACGGACAGGTAGTACAGGGTCCGACTCATCCAGGTCAGGCTGTGCTGCTCCCTCAGCTGGTTGTACAGCCTGGTCGCACTGTTCCCCAGTGTCCTCTCTCTCATCAGCCTGACCACCTTCAGGTCACAGGACAGCCTAATACACAGAGACAATTGGGGGGGAAAGGAGGAGAAGAGGGTGAGGAGTGTGTGGAGGGGGGTTCTAGAAACACTTTGATAAGGGAAGGAGGGGCTTGGGAAAGGGTGACTTTGAAACACTTTGCTTTGTTTGGGCAGTTCCTGATAAGAGATCAAAGGTCAGAAAATCAGATCAAAGAGCTCATTAACATTTTAACTGGGCAAAGAGCAAATTAACATGTCAATGGGGCTTTGAAAAATCAAAACCTCAGTGTTGACAAGAACCTACTGACCGCCTCTTTTTCTCACCATGATGCTTTTTTCTGTTTTTCCTCAAAGTGAACAAGAGCTTTGATTTTCAGAGGTGTGAATTACTAACCTGTAAGTCAAGATGGCTGGGAAAATGGAGCGATGACTTGCGTCCAGCTGGTCCAAGATATCCAGCGACCATCCTGCTAGCTTCTTCTTACAGAGGCGGCACTCCAGGTACTCTGTCTCCATAAAATACCAGCCGTCCATGTCAAGCACCCTCCGGACTGTCTTGTACACCCCACAGCCTGTGAGCTTTTGACGCTTGCACCGTGGCTGGGTGCACACAAACTTAAAGGCCCAAAGACGGTAGGGCATCCAGAGGCAGAATGGCCGGAGGAAGTAGGCGGAGGGAGAAGCTGGAGGCTGATGGCTGATGTTAGGAGGCAGAGGAGGGAAGTACCACAGCTCAAGCTGGCTTTTCAGGACACATTTGAGCTGCTTGTTCCTGATGAAAATGGCCTGACTGACCCACTCTTGCTGCTCCTTTGGGAGGGTCTGCTTCCATCCCTCAGGGAGAAGCACCTGCAACAGAGCAGAGAATCAATACATTTCTTTTCCATCCCCACACAACCAAAAGTGAAATGAAATAGCCAAGTCATAGTTGAGGTGAGACGTTTACCTGAGCGTCAGCAGCAGGCTGTAGTGGTCCAGCTGTTGGCTGGGAGGTTGACTGGAGCTGAGGAGGGGCAGTAGGAGCTAGCACAGCAGGGGGCGCGGTGGGAGTGGGAGCANGGAGGAGCTAGCACAGCAGGGGGTGCGGTGGGGGTGGGAGCAGTAGGAACTGCTACAGGAGCACAGGAGTTAGTCTCACAAAATATTTCAGAGAAATAAGTGAAATAATTCAATTAGAATAGAGCTTCAGCTTCAAAACATGTTAACAGCCTGTTGACAGCCAATGCACTTTGGTTTAGTTTTGATCAGTGTTTTCAGTGGTAGAGGTTAGGAATCTAGGTTAAACACAATCTACATTTAAAAGATACAAACAACAGATGTATAGTGGGTAGACATCTACAAGCAAGGAATAGGCCAATCAAAGTGACGCAGACTGAAATACAGGTTGGAATGGTGACAAGACAAGCTACAGTAAACAATTCATTCCACAAAAAGATGAGGAAGGATTTTTCTATGGCAAGCAAAATGGATGCAAAAATGAGAAATTCTACAGTGATTTCTAAGCCCAGCTAGGAGGTGTTTTAACAATTTGACCACTTACCTTACCACTTTAAAGTGTATCCTGTTAATGCTAACAACAACACATAGTTATTAGGGGAAAGGTCATTTCATATGTATATTCTTCTCAACAGAAATAAACAATAACGTGCCATAACATAGAGTACCTTGGTCAAAACCCACGCAGATAGACAGCAACTCCTGATCTGATGGCTCGGCAGCTAAGAAACACAGACAAACATAATGACACAGTTATATTGTCAACTGCTACACTGTTTGATTTACTGTTTGATTGACTTAGATGACTACAGAATATATATTTACATGGATTAGGAGGCGCTAAAGCTGTTGCTGTGTCCTCCTGGTCAGGTCGGGGGGGCAAGGTCCCGTCCCGTACCCTGCGTTCCTCCACTGCCTTCTGGACCTCAGGAAACAGGTTGGTATACCTGTCCGGATGGTTGGGAAAATGTTATAAATTGTATTGTGATTCTGACTGATTTCACGTTTTTGTAATTTTATAAGAAATTACAACTATTTAAGGAAAAGAGTACCAGTCAAACCGGTCCTTGTTGGCCATTTCAGAAGACGTGTTTGTGTCCCCCATCTCCCTCTCTTGCTGGTGAGAAGCCAAGACCATGACGGCATAGCCGACATCGTGGCTTAGCAGCCACTTGAAGGTTTGACCCCGGTATTTGCCGAACTGGATGGCACTCTCACTGTCCACCAGTCGGCTATCATCCGGGTCACCCCCTCTGGCTACCACACAAGCCTTTGCCTTCTCCTTCACTTGTCGTGGCTTCAGCACCCGGACTACACCTGTACACTCTTCCTCCTGGATGGTCCTGGCAACCCTGGCAGCCTCTTCCGATGCCCTCAGGGTGAGGGCACCAGAGGGCTCCAAGCGGAAAGCAGGGGTGTGAACGTAATCCATTCTTCCTTTCATTAAGAGAGGTTATTCACACACATGTTATTTGTTGACAGCAATACACAGTGGACCACATAGTTACCCTGCTTACAGTAGAGCACATACAGCGTTAAATGACCATTTCATTCTACATATAACGTTAGCCAGCTGGTCCATACAGCGTTAAATGTCCATTTCATTCTACATATAACGTTAGCCAGCTGGCCCATACAGCGTTAAATGTCAATTTCATTCTACATATAACGTTAGCCAGCTGGCCCATACAGCGTTAAATTGCAATTTCATTCTACATATAACGTTAGCTAGCTGGCCCATACAGCGTTAAATGTCCATTTCATTCTACATATAACGTTAGCTAGCTGGCCCATAGCCAGCTAACTATCAATTATTACCGCCCTTTATTACACATTATTAGCTAGCGACAGGTCTCGTTTTCAAGAAAATTGACTGAAACTCACATTAATTCACCTAAAACATCAAATCCTCGACGAAATATAGCTAACGTTACCTTTACGAACACGACTGAAACTCACATTATTTCATCTAAATACCCAAATGGTTCCTGAAATACGTATCAACGACTGAAACTCACCTTAATTCACCGAAATACACAACTGTGTTCCGAAATCCGCGATGAAATATAGCTAACGTTACCTTTACAACTATCTTTCTCACAAGTACTCGGAATGATGGAGAACTAACTGCAAAGAACTTCCCGTTGATTTTGGGGGAGGCGGGACATGAACGACAGACTCTCATGTCGTTCTTTTCTCTCTCCTTTCTCTCTGTTCTTTTCTCTCTCCTTTCTCTCTGTTCTTTTCTCTCTCCTTTCTCTCTGTCTTTTCTCTCTCCTTTCTCTCTGTCTTTCTCTCTCCTTTCTCTCTGTTCTTTTCTCTCTCCTTTCTCTCTGTTCTTTTCTCTCTCCTTTCTCTCTGTTCTTTTCTCTCTCCTTTCTCTGTCTTTTCTCTCTCCTTTCTCTCTGTCTTTCTCTCTCCTTTCTCTCTGTTCTTTTCTCTCTCCTTTCTCTCTGTTCTTTTCTCTCTCCTTTCTCTCTGTTCTTTTCTCTCTCCTTTCTCTCTGTCTTTTCTCAAATTCATTTTTTTTCTCAAATTGAAGCTGCTTTATTGGCATGAAAAACATTGTGGCAACATTGCCAAAGCAACAATGTATACAATCTAAATGTTTGTATTCTGCAAAGTATTTTTATTATCAGTCCGCAGAATGGACCACATATCATTGAACCATGATACCGTGAAATACCAAAGATATACACTATTAGTTCCTGGGAAATACATCCTTGTTTCTATCGCTTCTAGCATATTTATTGTGACCCCATTCCTGAAAGCTCACCCTTCCAGGAACACATATGTTTGTTCCCCCTCAACGTAGACCCTTTATAACAATCACATATGTTTGGACTTTGTCTGGATTTAGGACTAGCAGAGGACACCTATAAACCATAAAAGCAAGGGGGTCACAGTTGAGAAAATTGGCTAAATAATGAAAAATAATCTAATCAACAATTACATAATATGCAATTAACTATTGACTTTTTCATTTGTAAATCATTATTATAATGCAAATGAAACCTAGAGTTGGGTTTATATAGCCATGGAGGGAATGAGAAAAGTTGTATATGTATTAGGTTGTGAAGATCTTAGATTACATGTAAAACAAAACGACTCAACGCTGAACTAAATCAAAATATGTCTACAACTCACAAGTTATTAAAAATGTGTAAGACATTGAAATACATAATATATGTACCCCATCTCAATATTCCCTAGACACATATTCTGAACTTTTAAACAAAATTGTAAACTCGTTACACATACTTATGCTACTTTCACATAATACAATGTCAATGTCAGCATCCTTCGATGCAGTGGGGAATGTGTTATATCTGGTACATGTTCCCCCTTATAGATATTCCTTAACATCCTAGATACTAGAACATTAGTAGTACATAACAGTGTAATAGCGTAGTACTACAGTACGGACCTGTCTTGACATCCTCGTTTGAAACGTTAAAACTTCTTGTTTATTGTCAGAACGAGCCTTTTGGATATGTGTGGTATTGTATATAAAACATCAGTGACTAATTGATTCACCAAAGGTTCTTGTTCTCTACAGTTTAACATAAAACATATTTCCCTCCACTCTAAAAATGTACTTTCGAATTATAAACATGTAAATAAAAAAAGGAATAGTAAAATAGCCAATGTGTCGTCATGTCATATACTTTTTAACCCGAGGGGGTCGAAATTGTTGTTCAAATGTTGCATATACATGTTTTAGTATCTAGATATTGTGTTATGTTAGAATGTCTAATAAACAACTATTTTATACATGAATAATATTGTTTTGTCAGAAATATATAATAATAATGTTTTACCTGCACCTGTATGCAGACAATACCGTTGAGTACTCTATCGCCCGCCCTGCTGATCATACTCTATCTGAACTACATTATGCTTTCAATATTTTGCAGAAAACCTTTGACCTTAAATTATTATTGAATACATGGAAAACTAAGTATGTTGTTTTCTAGAGTACACAAAAATTATTCTAATGATTGAAGTGTACGTCCCTAGTACGGTGGTGTATCAGTAAATACGTTAAGTTGTCTTTTAAAAAAACATAATGATGAGTTAATTAAGATGCTGAAAATCAAAAGGGGCTTCTTCTATAGAAATAGGTCAGGCCTCTTGCTTAATAATACAAGGCAGATAGTTCAATCTATGTTCTTACTGGTCCTAGACTATTGCAAAATCATCTATATGAATGCAGATGCCACTTCATTAAAGCCTTTAGATGCATTTGACCATAGAGCACTTTGTTTTATTATGGGTACAGGTTCAGTACACATCCCAGCATTCTGTATCATAAAGTAGGCTGATGGCGCTGGGATGGATTTGGCAGAGCTGACTGGAAATGGCCTCCACCAAACGGCTAGTGCCCGGCCAATTTGCAGGGCCCGAGTTGAGTCCAAGAAGGCAACTGAAACAGAGGAGATAAATAATTAGAGAACATTGAAAAATAATGATAGCCATCGCCTGACCTTCATAAGCATTTAATGTAGAGGCAGGCAATATAATAGTAAGGTGGAGGATATGAACACTAACAACATACCATTGGAGAGAGTCTTTTCCGACGACAATGGACGACTTCCCCTTCGTTGCCTTGAACCGCCCCTGAACGATCCTCTCCTGGTGTCGGGCAGGGTAGATCAAGTGTTGCTTGTCAAAGTCTGGCAGCGCCAGCCACAGCGCCACCAGACCGTCTACCCTACGGTCCGACAGCCCCTGGCGGTTCCTCACCCCCACCAAGGCCCTGGCAAGCCTGCGGACATGCTGGTAGCCTGGCATTGCATCAGGGCCTTTAGTCTCCCCCTGAAGATAAAGAGACAACGTCACACATTTAGGGGTAACACTTAAGATGTTTCTACAAAAGAAAAATGTTATTTTACAATGTGTAACTAACTGAAAATCACACTAATGGATAAAAAAAGTAAAAGAACTCTTGTGTTGTGAGCTTTCTAAAATGTATGCACTCAGCTGATGGCATCCTTGGTATTA
Source organism: Salvelinus fontinalis (assembly GCF_029448725.1). Classification (NCBI taxonomy): domain Eukaryota; kingdom Metazoa; phylum Chordata; class Actinopteri; order Salmoniformes; family Salmonidae; genus Salvelinus; species Salvelinus fontinalis. The sequence goes on along the minus strand of NC_074704.1, from coordinate 11,517,800 downwards.
GACACCCGAAACTTCCGTCTTCAGGGGCGGTGGGACTGGATGGCCCAGACCTGGGTGCGTCAGCGGATTCCCCTGACAGAGGTGCCGCTGAGCTGAAGGACGGGGCGCTCATAGGTGTGACATGAGGGATGTGGACTGTCGGGTCCACATCCTCCTGAAAGCCGTCGAGCTGCTCGACGGCGGCTGCCTCTTCCGTAAGGTCAGGGTCCGCGCTGACATCCTGCAACACTCTGCCAGTCTGCGAGTACAGGTACTCCACTCCGAGGAGTTCCCCTATTAAAGCAACAAAACAACAGCAAAAGAAACAGGCAAAAAGCAGAGTAGGGAAGTGTTAATGGGATGTAACTAATGCGATTGATGTAAATGTTCGTTCTCTTACTCGACTTACCCGTGTACTCGCTAGGCTTGGAGTAGTCCTTAACCTGTTCCTTGCCAAGCACCCTTTGGCTGCTCAGGTTAAGGATGTGCTGCAGGTGGCCACTGTAGGAGAGCAGGGACTGCCTGTTCTTTCCCTCCACTGCCGCATGTGCACGGTCCTCGTTCCACCTCACCAGTCCATCCAACAGGAATGCCTGGAAATGCATGGCATTTGCCCTGGTACCTGAGAGAACAATGCATGATTAGGATGGGAGAGCTGTTGCTGTTAACATTAAACATGAAGCGTTTTATTTTTTTATATTTTTTATTTCACCTTTATTTAACCAGGTAGGCTAGTTGAGAACAAGTTCTCATTTGCAACTGCGACCTGGCCAAGATAAAGCATAGCAGTGTGAACAGACAACAACACAGAGTTACACATGGAGTAAACAATAAACAAGTCAATAACATGGTAGAAAAAAGAGAATCTATATACAATGTGTGCAAAAGGCATGAGGTAGGCAATAAATTGAATAATTACAATTTAGCAGATTAACACTGGAGTGATAAATCATCAGATGATCATGTGCAAGAAGAGATACTGGTGTGCAAAAGAGCAGAAAAGTAAATAAATAAAAGCAGTATGGGGGTGAGGTAGGTAAAATTGGGTGGGTAGTTTACAGATGGACTATGTACAGCTGCAGCGATCGGTTAGCTGCTCGGATAGCAGATTTTTAAAGTTGTTGAGGGAGATAAAAGTCTCCAACTTCAGAGATTTTTGCAATTTGTTCCAGTCGCAGGCAGCAGAGAACTGGAAGGAAAGGCGTCCAAATGAGGTTTTGGCTTTAGGGATGATCAGTGAGATACACCTGCTGGAGCGCGTGCTACGGGTGGGTGTAGCCATCGTGACCAGTGAACTGAGATAAGGCGGCACTTTACCTAGCATAGCCTTGTAGATGACCTGGAGCCAGTGGGTCTGACGACGAACATGTAGCGAGGGCCAGCCGACTAGGGCATGCAGGTCGCAGTGGTGGGTCGTATAAGGTGCTTTAGTAACAAAACGGATGGCACTGTGATAAACTGCATCCAGTTTGCTGAGTATTGGAAGCTATTTTGTAGATGACATCGCCGAAGTTGAGGATCGGTAGGATAGTCAGTTTTACTAGGGTAAGTTTGGCGGCGTGAGTGAAGGAGGCTTTGTTCCGGAATAGAAAGCCGACTCTAGATTTGATTTTGGATTGGAGATGTTTGATATGAGTCTGGAAGGAGAGTTTGCAGTCTAGCCAGACACCTAGGTACTTATAGATGTCCACATATTCTAGGTCGGAACCGTCCAGGGTGGTGATGCTAGTCGGGCGTGCGGGTGCAGGCAGCGAACGGTTGAAAAGCATGCATTTGGTTTTACTAGCGTTTAAGAGCAGTTGGAGGCCACGGAAGGAGTGTTGTATGGCATTGAAGCTCGTTTGGAGGTTAGATAGCACAGTGTCCAGGGAAGGGCCGGAAGTATACAGAATGGTGTCGTCTGCGTAGAGGTGGATCAGGGAATCGCCCGCAGCAAGAGCAACATCATTGATGTATACAGAGAAAAGAGTCGGCCCGAAAATTGAACCCTGTGGTACCCCCATAGAGACTGCCAGAGGACCGGACAACATGCCCTCCGATTTGACACACTGAACTCTGTCTGCAAAGTAGTTGGTGAACCAGGCAAGGCAGTCATTAGAAAAACCGAGGCTATTGAGTCTGCCGATAAGAATATGGTGATTGACAGAGTCGATTATTTTAAGCTCCGCAATGACAATTACCTGGGATGAACCGGTTGAGGTGGAATGACTCCAAGGATGTGGAGCCCCGTGCACAGCGATAAACCGGCAAAATTACGCCGCCCTTGGTGATTTTGCCGGTCTCGGTGTACAGCTGTACACCGGGTGGGTGACATTTCCACTGTCCACTCATTGAAAGTGGTGTATCTCCCTAATATTTCAGAGTAAAAGCCTGAAACAATGCCTGAAGACGGAGGTGAAAATACTGTCTCCTACCCAAGAGAGGTTTTTAAATTACACAATTTGGGTGGACCCTGTAGTCAAACAAGTCGGTTGGCTAGACATGTCATATTTCATCACATTTAGTCATCATTTGTATAGCCAATGCTAACTTGCCTGTGCAGCAGCAAGCTACAGTAGCTAGCGATCTACGAACGTTGTTAAATTACACAATATGGGTAGCTTCTGTAGTCAAACAAGTCGGTTGACTAGACGTGTTATTGTCATATTTCATCACATTTATAGTCGTCAACGTTAAATTTGTTGCAAATTAAGCAAAATTACCTCAGAAACTCACCGAGTAGCATCACCCTTGAATGAAGATCCTGGGTGATTGTATAGGTGGCCCCTGGGGTATCCACAGGGCACTTTGAGCATCTTAATAAGACTGTACATTACCCCAAAAATTGCTCAAAAATACCTGTCAAGGCCCAGTGTGCCTATTGTCAAAACACGTGAAATAGGCACACTGGGCCTTTAAGAAAGTCAAAACAGAGCAGGAGTGGCTACACAGTAGGAGTGGCTACAGGTGTATATTAAGTAGCCATGTTCTTCCCAAAAAACAATAATAAATGATCAATTTTTACTACAACAGGATAGTTTTAGGCTCTCAAGCTCTACTTTATTTATCAACCAAGAAAACAGAAAACAAATCTTTAATTTAACTATTTACATATTAAACATAACTATTAAACATATTACACAACTAACTTAACATTTTTCTTAGATATTACAGAACTATTTACGATGACCCTCCAACTCCTTCCTTCGCCTCCATGCTGTGGTCCTTGGCACCCGAGGCCCACCCAAGGCCCTCTCTTCTCCTCCAACCACCCGACAGCAGTTTTACCTCCCCCTGCTGCCTCACAGAAGTGCTCTCCCCTGTACTGGCTGTGGCCAAATTATTTTCTTTTAGGCTTGCCACATATCTTGCAGGGGAAAGCAACAGGAAACCTCCTCTTCGTCACATGTCCATGACCAGCCTGTGCACTTCTCCTCCTCAAACCTGTGTACCTGGTCAAGGGGAGGCCTTTTATGAGGGTGGAAGCAACTCTAGCAATAAGGGGTTTGCTTGTTGGTGGGCGCCGCTTATCTTTCCTCCTGACCCCCTTGTTGATTGTTGATGGAGCTGGCTTCAGCTTCTTGTCTACAGAGGAAACACAGGTAGTGGCTTAGTCTAACACATTACACAAAGGGAAATTGCTATAGTCAAACACACAAATGTGAATTTAAGAGAACTCACCTTTGGGGGGGGGGTGTCTGTTCAGAACTGGGGGCCAACATGGACGGCTGAATTTCAGGTGTGGGGGAGGAGAGGGGGGACCGGGGAGGGGGGACAACCTTCCGGTTGGAGCTGGTATCGGTTTCTTGTCTACAGAAGAACAAAAGGGCATTAGTGTCTTAATGAACACACCAAACAATATATTGCTATATTTAAACATGATTGTTACATGTTATTTGAACAAACGCATTCATTTTCTGGGTAATTGATTGTTTTTCTTTTCCTTAACTTAAGTTTGTATTGATTATTTATTGTTTGGATTGTTTATTTTTGTAAGATGAACTAAATTTATGGAATAAAAAAAATATATAGATTTTTTAAAATAAAGAACTCACCTTTGGGGAACCGCCTGTTCAGAACTGGAGGCCACCATGGACGGCAACATGTCAGGTGTGGAGGTGGGTCCTTGTATTTCCCAGCATGCCGCTGGGCTCTCTCCTCTCTTTCCCTCGGCTGCCTTTTTATTCTTTTCAACTCCAGTTGGGCCTTTTGTGCTTTCCTCCTCCTCTGATCAATTTCAAAATATATTGTTGTTAAGCACGCATTCTTAATTGCCTATAATTTCCACCTGTTGTCTATTCCATTTGCACAGCATGTGAAATTTATTGTCAATCAGTGTTGCTTCCTAAGTGGACAGTTTGATTTCACAGAAGTGTGATTGACTTGGAGTTACATTGTGTTGTTTAAGTGTTCCCTTTATTTTTTTGAGCAGTGTATTATTGTAGTTAAGCATTCTTGTCCCAGGCAAGGTGTTGAGCTGCCTTATCCAGCCCATGTAGCTGTGAGATTTAGAATTAGCAGATACACTGAAAAGGGTGGATAAAAAATCATGTTAAAACAAGTTACCTTCTTTGTTTACGGTCTGTAGAGTTATGGACTGCATTGATAATATTCCCAAAGCCTGGCCTATTGAAAACTGCATCCATCTTGACTAATAGATCTGGGCAAACTGAGACTCTCCCTGAGACTATCCCAAACTTCAACAAGTAAAGGTGTGCAGCAACCAATCAGAGATTAGTGGGCGTCACAAGGGGCACTGGGGGATGGGCGGGTTTGACTCCCTGCTGTCACCTGTAGTATCTGCTGGTCATCTCAAATCTCTGAGTAGAACTTGACTGTATTATTGTTTTTGTGTTACAACTCTGTAAACAGTGTGTTTATTGACTAAGAAAATTATGACAGATTTACTTGTCTTTTTATTTGTTGAACTTTAAAGAGAGTGTATGACAATAAATCAAAATGAATTTCAAGGGAGAAAAAGTCCTTGCATTCAATTATTATTTATTTCACAGGGAATGTCACATGTGAAACAACCCAGCATAATGTCCCCTACACCTACTGTACAAGTTAAGATGATTTGAAATGAGCTAAATGTACAAGAGATTAACAATGAATGTTTAAAAAAATAAATAAACAAAGAACATCTACAAAAACTACTTAACAATTGACACACCTACTGTACAAGTTAAGATGACTTTAAATGAGCTAAATGTACAAGAGATTAACAATGAATGTTTAAAAAAAAAACTAAAAAAAAACAAAGAACATCTACAAAGACTACTTTACAATTGACACACCAATCAGTCAGTCAGTCAGAGTTTACTGGCCTTGGCTAGCACCATGCTGGGCCCTCATGAGTGCCAGCCACTCCTCCACAGTTTGGCCACCAGAGGAAGCGGCACAGAATCTCACAGAATCATACATACTGTGTCCAAACTCTGCAGTTTTCGGCTTGCCACATTTAGAGCACTTATAGCCTTCGTATGGCTTGTGCGCTCTGACTTTAATGCCAGACTCCAGCTTCTTCTTCCTTCTCCATTCAGTGGTCCTGGAGACCTTGGGTCCACCAGCAGGAGGAGGGGGAAGAGGAGTGGAGGTCGAGGGCAGGTCTTGGGAGACTGGCGTTATAGGGAGGGAGGTGGTAGGCAGACTGGGTGGCGGTAGAGGTGGCAGTGGCTGACAAGTGGCTGCTCTGCCACGCTGTGTAGCCTGCCCCGTTCTGTCCTCTGGCAGCTGGTAGGTGCTGCTGGTTGATGGGGCTGGCAGCGGTGAAGTGCTCCAGACTGCAGTGTGGAAGGGGCCTGACTCCTCCCTCTCTGCAGTCATGCTGTCACGGTTCTGGTGCAGGGCCACTCTCTCCATAGAAGATATCCATTTGTTGTACCTGTGTGAAAAACGTGAAATATGTTTACTGTTGTCAGGAACACTGTCACCCAGTGAACTACACATAAAATATACCAAAATATATTTTTTAAACTTACCACTGTGTCAAGGTCAGCTTGTTGACCTGGAACAGTTGCAGCCTTGTGTGGGTATTGAGGTTTGGGCTGCTCAGCACCATGGTCCTGATTCTCCTGTAGTCCCCCAGGATAGCAGCCCACCTGTTGACCCGGTTACCAAGAACCGTCTTGCCAGCAGGGTGTTTGTGGCACAGCTCCACAAAAATGGCCTCCACTGTCCTGCTGGTGTTGGGCCACTGAGCAGGTCCAGAGCCTTGGCCAAGCAGGGAGCTGAAGGTAGATTAAGTTAACAAAAGGAAACATCACGTTAATGAGAAATACACTTATGTCTTTATGTGTGTAGTGAGTTTAGAACAATGTGCAGTACGTACCGCTTCATACTCTCTTCCCCCGTCACGGTTGAGCTCTTTGAATTGTTGAAGCTCCCCTGCAGGACTCGGTCCCGGAACCTCTCGGGGTAGGAGACTGCCGCCTTGTCTCTCTCCGGAAGATTTCCCCAGAGAGCCATGATCTCCTCTATTTGCCTATTAGAGATCCATGGCCCCTCCAGCAGCCTCAGCAGACTCTTGGCCAGGAGGACCACGTGCTGGTATCCACTAACCCCATCAGGTCCTATGTACTCCTGGAAATTAGAAGAGTCGTGGGGAAGGGTTGGATTAATAGTCAGATTAATAGTTATGAATGGAAAGAAACTTGAGAGTGAGCTGTTTAGGATGTGGATAGGCACTTACGTCATCCTCTGGGTCCTGACTGGCAGCTGGTGCAGTGTCCATCTCCTCCATAGTGTCATCAGGGGGTGTGACGACAGGTACCTGGGATGGGTTGGGTTGAGTGGGCGGTGGAGCGGCCTTCCTGAGTGGAGGGACTGGTGGGAGATGGTCATCGAGGTCGGACAAGGACACGGTGGGGTCATCCTCCTCCTCAAGCTCTCTCAGGTCATCCTCCTCTCCCTCTCCTCCCTCAAATAGATCAGGTGTCCCGTCTGGGACATCCGGGTCCTTACCGAGGTTGGACTCCAACCTCTGGTCACCATGGGTCTGGGAGAAGAGATACTCGACCCCAATGAGTTCCCCTTAAACAGAGAGACAACAAAAAAAAGAGTTGTACATAAACAGAACTGTACATGTTCTAGTGTGTGTGTATAATTGTATTATTTAGAAATACATACCAGTGTACTTTGCAGGCCTTGTGTGATCCTTCACAAGACTGCGGCCCAGGAGCTTCTGGCTCAGCTCATTGATGGCGTGCTGGGCTACACCATCATAGCAGTGCAGGGTCTGCTTCTGCCCCCCCCCCTCCGCTGCAGCTTCGGCACGGTCCTCATTCCACCGAACCAACCCTTCAAGGAGATAGGCCTGAAAGTGCTCGGCAGACGCACTTGTTCCTATAAATGACGACAACAACAACAATAAATAATAACTCCTCACATGCACACAGTTGTTAACACACAACATGACGTAACAACATGATCCAGTTTTACATTTAACATACCAGGAATGAAGCAGTTGAGGTGGAGGTGGAAAGACTCCAGGGAGGTGGACTCACGGGCGCAACGCAACACAGGCAGGATGACCCCTCCCTTGGTCACGTCCTTGCCCTTTTTGGTGTAGATGCTGACACCAGGGGGGTCCTGAATACAGACCAGGTGTCGTCTCTGGGTCTGCCAGATGGCCTGCATTCGGTCACGGTCCAGGAGCCGGACGCCCAGGGTGTCTGTGGCATCGATGAAGGTCTCCAGGAGCTCCCCGATGAGACGCTCGGTCTCCTCCGCCCCGCGCGTGCGGCGACGACAGTGCCGAGCCATCTCCTTCAGGCTGATCCTCTTCATCACCTGTGCGTCACTGAGCCCCGTGATGTGGCTCTCCTTGAGCTCACCTCGCTTGGCCTCCAGCAGGCGCTCCACATCCTCTGCACACCACACCAACATGCAGGAGGAGAGCCGCCGCAAAAAGAGAGCATACAGAGGATGGCTCTCTGTTGTCACTCCCCGAGCAAAGCGACGTATGAGGTGCCCCACATCCAGCCGGACGATGAGTTCATCCCACTGGCTGAACATGGCTGCCGTCTTCCCCTTTCCCATCAGGGCGCAGCAGTCCCGGGTGACATAGAGCAGCTTGGGAGGTGCCACTCCAGCTCTACTGTAGCGCTGCTGGAGGCCAGCTGCCATGTCGAGCAGGCCCTCTCCTTCGCTGTCAGTGAGGACCGTAATGAGCACCTGGCCGTACTCATTGCCCACATTTGTGGCCCACGCTGCTGTCCCGTGTGCTGCCCCAGCTAGTTTCTTGGTCACCTGAGGGGAGTCAAACAAACACAGACAGACAAGACAGACAAACACACAGTCATGTCAGTGAGTGGACACAAAGTTTCACAATACATTTATTCATAAAATAAGTCATAATAAATGATTATTCATTTGATTGTCTCTAACTAACTAGTATTATTTCTGGTCAAAACATATTGAATCACCTTCTTGGTTGAATCCATCTTCAGGATGGACCCAAAGATGGAGGTGACTCTGGCCTTGAAATCCTCCAGCTGGAACAGAACGTCGTAGCCGTGGACAGTCAGCAGCCACTGGGCTGAGGGAACATCCAAAAAGGGAGGAGGAGGTGTTACCCTCAGTGGTGCGGCACCTGGGACTACAAAGTGGTCACAGACGGACAGGTAGTACAGGGTCCGACTCATCCAGGTCAGGCTGTGCTGCTCCCTCAGCTGGTTGTACAGCCTGGTCGCACTGTTCCCCAGTGTCCTCTCTCTCATCAGCCTGACCACCTTCAGGTCACAGGACAGCCTAATACACAGAGACAATTGGGGGGGAAAGGAGGAGAAGAGGGTGAGGAGTGTGTGGAGGGGGGTTCTAGAAACACTTTGATAAGGGAAGGAGGGGCTTGGGAAAGGGTGACTTTGAAACACTTTGCTTTGTTTGGGCAGTTCCTGATAAGAGATCAAAGGTCAGAAAATCAGATCAAAGAGCTCATTAACATTTTAACTGGGCAAAGAGCAAATTAACATGTCAATGGGGCTTTGAAAAATCAAAACCTCAGTGTTGACAAGAACCTACTGACCGCCTCTTTTTCTCACCATTATGCTTTTTTCTGTTTTTCCTCAAAGTGAACAAGAGCTTTGATTTTCAGAGGTGTGAATTACTAACCTGTAAGTCAAGATGGCTGGGAAAATGGAGCGATGACTTGCGTCCAGCTGGTCCAAGATATCCAGCGACCATCCTGCTAGCTTCTTCTTACAGAGGCGGCACTCCAGGTACTCTGTCCCCATAAAATACCAGCCGTCCATGTCAAGCACCCTCCGGACTGTCTTGTACACCCCACAGCCTGTGAGCTTTTGACGCTTGCACCGTGGCTGGGTGCACACAAACTTAAAGGCCCAAAGGCGGTAGGGCATCCAGAGGCAGAATGGCCGGAGGAAGTAGGCGGAGGGAGAAGCTGGAGGCTGATGGCTGATGTTAGGAGGCAGAGGAGGGAAGTACCACAGCTCAAGCTGGCTTTTCAGGACACATTTGAGCTGCTTGTTCCTGATGAAAATGGCCTGACTGACCCACTCTTGCTGCTCCTTTGGGAGGGTCTGCTTCCATCCCTCAGGGAGAAGCACCTGCAACAGAGCAGAGAATCAATACATTTCTTTTCCATCCCCACACAACCAAAAGTGAAATGAAATAGCCAAGTCATAGTTGAGGTGAGACGTTTACCTGAGCGTCAGCAGCAGGCTGTAGTGGTCCAGCTGTTGGCTGGGAGGTTGACTGGAGCTGAGGAGGGGCAGTAGGAGCTAGCACAGCAGGGGGCGCGGTGGGAGTGGGAGCAGGAGGAGCTAGCACAGCAGGGGGTGCGGTGGGGGTGGGAGCAGTAGGAACTGCTACAGGAGCACAGGAGTTAGTCTCACAAAATATTTCAGAGAAATAAGTGAAATAATTCAATTAGAATAGAGCTTCAGCTTCAAAACATGTTAACAGCCTGTTGACAGCCAATGCACTTTGGTTTAGTTTTGATCAGTGTTTTCAGTGGTAGAGGTTAGGAATCTAGGTTAAACACAATCTACATTTAAAAGATACAAACAACAGATGTATAGTGGGTAGACATCTACAAGCAAGGAATAGGCCAATCAAAGTGATGCAGACTGAAATACAGGTTGGAATGGTGACAAGACAAGCTACAGTAAACAATTCATTCCACAAAAAGATGAGGAAGGATTTTTCTATGGCAAGCAAAATGGATGCAAAAATGAGAAATTCTACAGTGATTTCTAAGCCCAGCTAGGAGGTGTTTTAACAATTTGACCACTTACCTTACCACTTTAAAGTGTATCCTGTTAATGCTAACAACAACACATAGTTATTAGGGGAAAGGTCATTTCATATGTATATTCTTCTCAACAGAAATAAACAATAACGTGCCATAACATAGAGTACCTTGGTCAAAACCCACGCAGATAGACAGCAACTCCTGATCTGATGGCTCGGCAGCTAAGAAACACAGACAAACATAATGACACAGTTATATTGTCAACTGCTACACTGTTTGATTTACTGTTTGATTGACTTAGATGACTACAGAATATATATTTACATGGATTAGGAGGCGCTAAAGCTGTTGCTGTGTCCTCCTGGTCAGGTCGGGGGGGCAAGGTCCCGTCCCGTACCCTGCGTTCCTCCACTGCCTTCTGGACCTCAGGAAACAGGTTGGTATACCTGTCCGGATGGTTGGGAAAATGTTATAAATTGTATTGTGATTCTGACTGATTTCATGTTTTTGTAAATTTATAAGAAATTACAACTATTTAAGAAAAAGAGTACCAGTCAAACCGGTCCTTGTTGGCCATTTCAGAAGACGTATTTGTGTCCCCCATCTCCCTCTCTTGCTGGTGAGAAGCCAAGGCCTTGACGGCATAGCCGACATCGTGGCTTAGCAGCCACTTGAAGGTTTGACCCCGGTATTTGCCGAACTGGATGGCACTCTCACTGTCCACCAGTCGGCTATCATCCGGGTCACCCCCTCTGGCTACCACACAAGCCTTTGCCTTCTCCTTCACTTGTCGTGGCTTCAGCACCCGGACTACACCTGTACACTCTTCCTCCTGGATGGTCCTGGCAACCCTGGCAGCCTCTTCAGATGCCCTCAGGGTGAGGGCACCAGAGGGCTCCAAGCGGAAAGCAGGGGTGTGAACGTAATCCATTCTTCCTTTCATTAAGAGAGGTTATTCACACACATACACACATGTTGTTATTTGTTGACAGCAATACACAGTGGACCACATAGTTACCCTGCTTACAGTAGAGCCCATACAGCGTTAAATGACCATTTCATTCTACATATAACGTTAGCTAGCTGGTCCATACAGCGTTAAATGTCCATTTCATTCTACATATAACGTTAGCCAGCTGGCCCATACAGCGTTAAATGTCCATTTCATTCTACATATAACGTTAGCTAGCTGGCCCATACAGCGTTAAATGTCCATTTCATTCTACATATAACGTTAGCTAGCTGGCCCATACAGCGTTAAATGTCCATTTCATTCTACATATAACGTTAGCTAGCTGGCCCATACAGCGTTAAATGTCAATTTCATTCTACATATAAAGTTAGCTAGCTGGCCCATACAGCGTTAAATGTTCATTTTATTCTCCATATAACCTTAGCTAGCTGGCAAGTGTGCGTTGTAGTACACTAAGTTAACACTGCACGTTAACTACATTGGCTAAATATATTAATATATAACGTTAACTAGTTAGCCAGCTAACTATCAATTATTACCGCCCTTTATTACACATTATTAGCTAGCGACAGGTCTCGTTTTCAAGAAAATTGACTGAAACTCACATTAATTCACCTAAAACATCAAATCCTCGACGAAATATAGCTAACGTTACCTTTACGACCACGACTGAAACTCACATTATTTCATCTAAATACCCAAATGGTTCCTGAAATCCGTATCAACGACTGAAACTCACCTTAATTCACCGAAATACACAACTGTGTTCCGAAATCCGCGATGAAATATAGCTAACGTTACCTTTACAACTATCTTTCTCACAAGTACTCGGAATGATGGAGAACTAACTGCAAAGAACTTCTCCGTGGATTTTGGGGGAGGCGGGACATGAACGACAGACTCTCTTGTCGTTCTTTTATCTCTCTCTCCTTTCTCTCTGTCTTTTCTCAAATTATATATTTTTTTTCAAATTGAAGCTGCTTTATTGGCATGAAAACATTGTGTCAACATTGCCAAAGCAACAATGTATACAATCTAAATGTTTGTGTTCTGCAAAGTATTTTTATTCTCAGTCCGCAGAATGGACCACGTATCATTGAACCATGATACCGTGAAATACCAATGATATACACTATTAGTTCCTGGGAAATATATCCTTGTTTCTATCGCTTCTAGCATATTTATTGTGACCCCATTCCTGAAAGCTCACCCTTCCAGGAACACATATGTTTGTTCCCCCTCAACGTAGACCCTTTATAACAATCACATATGTTTGGACTTTGTCTGGATTTAGGACTAGCAGAGGATACCTATAAACCATAAAAGCAAGGGAGTCACAGTTGAGAAAATTGGCTAAATAATGAAAAAATAATCTAATCAACAATTACATAATATGCAATTAACTATTGACTTTTTCATTTGTAAATCATTATTATAATGAAAATGAAACCTAGAGTTGGGTTTATTTAGCCATGAAAAAAGTTGTATATGTATTAGGTTGTGAAGATCTTAGATTACATGTAAAACAAAACGACTCAACGCTGAACTAAATCAAAATATGTCTACAACTCACAAGTGTTATTAAAAATGTGTAAGACATGGAAATACATAATATATGTACCCCATCTCAATATTCCCTAGAGACATATTCTGACCTTTAAAACAAAATTGTAAACTCTTTACACATAGTGGGGAGAACAAGTATTTGATACACTGCCAATTTTGCAGGTTTTCCTACTTACAAAGCATGTAGAGGTCTGTAATTTTTTATCATAGGTACACTTCAACTGTGAGAGACGGAATCTAAAACAAAAATCCAGAAAATCACATTGTATGATTTTTAAGTAATTCATTTGCATTTTATTGCATGACATAAGTATATACAAAATCAGACACTTATCTTCACATTTTTAAGTGAAAACTCACCTTCTTGGTAAAGTCCATCTTTAAGATGGACCCAAAGATGGAGGTGACCCTGGCCTCCACCTCGTTCAGCCGCATTCATTTTACTTTATTACTAACTAACTTAATCTTGTGAGCTTACTTGTATGTCAATATTGCTGGAAACTGGCAGCGATGCCGAGCGTCCAGCTGACTGACAAGGTCCCGTGACCACCCCGCGACCTTCTTACACCGACCGCATTCCAGGCACTCAGTGGCCATGAGATACCAGCGGTCGATGTCCAAGACCCTCCGGATGGTCTTGTAGATCCCAGCACAGTTGATGAATTTACCTCAGCACTTTCTGAGGAGGGCCTTGGAGGCAGGAGCTCTGCAGGGGCAAATCCTCCTCTTCGCTCTGCCCCAGTGGGGCAGGAGCAGGGATCGGGGCCATGACCGGGGTAGGAACCGGGGCTTGGTTAGTTGGAGGCAGAGGCCGAGGGAGTGATACGGGGACCTGTAGGGCTACGGCTTTTGCAGTGACACAGAAATAAATAGGTTAAATTAATGAATAAATAAATAAAATAAATGCATGCATGAATGGACAGATATATTACAAATGTAGATAACAGTGATTAAGTTAATAGCACATTCCAACATGCCCAGATGAATATCAATCAGTGGTAGGATGTAACAAAAGCATTTATGAGTGTTGGTCAAGTTTGAGTGTAAAACTGAAATGAAATAAGTGATTAAAATGGAAAAGAGAAAGTCATGATTAAGTGACATACAGGATGACAGCTACATGCAGGATGACAGCTACATGCAGGATGGCAGCTACACGCAGGATGCCAGCTACATGCAGGATGACAGCTACACGCAGGATGCCAGCTACACGCAGGATGGCAGCTACACGCAGGATGACAGCTACACGCAGGATGACAGCTACACGCAGGATGACAGCTACATGCAGGATGACAGCTACATGGAGGATGACAGCTACATACAGGATGACAGCTACATACAGGATGACAGCTACACGCAGGATGACAGCTACATGCAGGATGACAGCTACATACAGGATGACAGTTACACGCAGGATGACAGCTACATGCAGGATGACAGCTACATGGAGGATGACAGCTACATACAGGATGACAGCTACATACAGGATGACAGCTACACGCAGGATGACAGCTACATGCAGGATGACAGCTACATACAGGATGACAGCTACATACAGGATGACAGCTACATACAGGATGACAGCTACATGCAGGATGACAGCTACATGCAGGATGACAGCTACATGCAGGATGACAGCCACATGCAGGATGACAGCTACACACAGGATGACAGCTACATACAGGATGACAGCTACATGCAGGATGACAGCTACATGCAGGATGACAGCTACATGCAGGATGACAGCTACACATCGGATGACAGCTACATGCAGGAGGACAGCTACACATCGGATGACAGCTACATGCAGGAGGACAGCTACACGCAGGATGACAGCTACATACAGGATGACAGCTACATGCAGGATGACAGCTACATGCAGGATGACAGCTACATGCAGGATGACAGCTACATACAGGATGACAGCTACATACAGGATGACAGCTACATACAGGATGACAGCTACATGCAGGATGACAGCTACATGCAGGATGACAGCTACATGCAAGATGACAGCTACATGCAGGATGACAGCTACACGCAGGATGACAGCTACATACAGGATGACAGCTACATACAGGATGACAGCTACATGCTACATGCAGGATGACAGCTACATACAGGATGACAGCTACATGCAGGATGACAGCTACATGCAGGATGACAGCTACATGCAAGATGACAGCTACATACAGGATGGCAGCTACATGCAGGATGACAGCTACATGCAGGATGACAGCTACATGCAGGATGACAGCTACATGCAGGATGACAGCTACATACAGGATGACAGCTACATGCAGGATGACAGCTACATGCAGGATGACAGCTACATACAGGATGACAGCTACATGCAGGATGACAGCTACATACAGGATGACAGCTACATACAGGATGACAGCAACATACAGGATGACAGCTACATGCAGGATGACAGCTACATGCAGGATGACAGCTACATGCAGGATGACAGCTACACGCAGGATGACAGCTACAGCCGATGCTCCAACTCGTGAACTATGGTGTGTTATTTTGTGTGTATAGATTGCTGACATTTATTTAATGTTTATTGGATTTACATTGCAATAATTATCTTCCATTTCATCCTGTTTCCCTATGTATACTCTGGTTCATCATTAAAACTCCTACACTGGGCTTCTGTGTCTGTCATCACTGTTTTGACCTGGTGATTAAAGCACATGGCTACTTAATATCGCTAGCTACTGTTGTCACGTTCCTGACCTGTTTTCTGTTTAGTTTTGTGTGTTAGTTGGTCAGGACGTGAGTTTGGGTGGGCATTCTATGTTGTCTGTTTCTATGTTGGTTTAGGGTTGCCTGGTATGGCTCTCAATTGGAGGCAGGTGTTTGGCGTTCCTCTAATTGAGAGTCATATTTAGGTAGGCGGTTCACAGTGTTTGTTTGTGGGTGGTTGTCTCCTGTGTCCGTGTCAATGTTTGCACCATACGGGACTGTATACGGTTTGTTCATTTCATGTAGTCTGTTCCTGTTAATTTCGTTCTTCACGTTGTATGTAAGTTCGTCGTTCAGGACTGTCTACTTTCGTTTTGTTATTTTGTATCATTTTCAAGTATAGTTCGTTTTGTCTTATTAAATAAATTCATCATGTCATTTCAACGCGCTGCACCTTGGTTCAATCCCTGCTCCTCCTCTTCTGATGAAGAGGAGGAGGATTAGCGTTACAGAACCACCCACCAATCCAGAGCCAAGCAGCGGTTTAAACGGAGTAAGGGACAGCGCAAGAAGGAGGAATGGACTTGGGACGATGTATTGGACGGTAAAGGTTGCTACACATGGGAGGAGATCCTGGCTGGAAGGGATCGCCTCCCATGGGAACAGGTGGAGGCACTGAGGAGAGCAGAGGCTACTGGAGTGAAGAACCGGAGTTATGAGGGGACGCGTCTTGCACGGAAGCCCGAAAAGCCCGTGAGTAATTCCCAAAAATTTCTTGGGGGGGGGCTAAGGGGTTGTGGACCAAGGGCAGGTAGGAGACCTGCGCCCACTTCCCAGGCTAACCGTGGAGAGCGGGAGTACGGGCAGACACCGTGTTACGCAGTAGAGCGCACGGTGTCTCCTGTACGTGTGCATAGCCCAGTGCGGGTTATTCCACCTCCCCGCACTGGTAGGGCTAGATTGGGCATTGAGCCAGGTGTCATGAGGCCGGCTCAACGCGTCTGGTCTCCAGTGCGTCTCCTCGGGCCGGCATACATGGCACCTGCCTTACGCATGGTTTCCCCGGTTCGCCTGCATAGCCCAGTGCGGGCTATTCCACCTCGCCGCACTGGCAGGGCGACCGGGAGCATTCAACCAGGTAAGGTTGGGCAGGCTCAATGCTCAAGAGAGCCAGTACGCCTGCACGGTCCGGTATTTCCGGCGCCACCTCCCCGCCCCAGCCTAGTACCTACAGTGCCTACATTACGCACTAGGCTACCAGTGCATTTCCAGAGCCCTGTTCCTCCTCCACGCACTCTCCCTGTAGTGCGTGCATCTAGCCCGGTGCCTCCAGTTCCGGCCCCACGCACTAAGCTACCAGTGCGTCTCCAGAGCCCTGTACACACTATATATTCTCCCCCTACTAATCCTGATGTGCTTGTCCTCAGCCCGGCGTCACCAGTGCCGGTACCACGCATCAGGGGTAGAGTAGGCTTTGAGGATACAGTGTGCCCTGTCCCTGCTCTCCGCACTAGTAGGAAGGTGCTTATCATTAGCACGGTGCCTCCAGTTCCGGCACCACGCACCAGGTCTACAGTGCGCCATATCCGGCCAGAGCCATCCGTCTCACCAGCGCCATCTGAGCCATCCGTCTCCCCAGCGCCATCTGAGCCATCCGTCTCCCCAGCGCCATCTGAGCCATCCGTCTCCCCAGCGCCATCTGAGCCATCCGTCTGCCAGGAGCCTGCAAAGCCGCCCGTCTGCCATGAGCCTGCAAAGCCGCCCGTCTGCCATGAGCCTACAGAGCCGTCAGCCAGACAGGAGCCGCTAGAGCCATCAGCCAGACAGGAGCCGCTAGAGCCGTCAGCCAGACAGGATCTGCCAGAGCCGCCAACCAGACAGGATCTGCCAGAGCCGCCAACCAGACAGGATCTGCCAGAGCCGCCAACCAGACAGGATCTGCCAGAGCCGCCAACCAGACAGGATCTGCCAGAGCCGTCAGAGCGCCATGAGCAGCCAGAGCCGTCAAAGAGCCATGTGCAGCCAGAGCCGTCAGTGAGCCATGAGCAGCCAGAGCCGTCAGAGAGCCATGAGCAGCCAGAGCCGTCAGAGCGCCATGAGCGTCGTGAGCCGTCAGCCTGCCATGAGCGTCGAGAGCCGTCAGCCTGCCATGAGCGTCGAGAGCCGTCAGCCTGCCATGAGCGTCGAGAGCCGTCAGCCTGCCATGAGCGTCGAGAGCCGTCAGCCTGCCATGAGCGTCGAGAGCCGTCAGCCAGCCATGAGCAT
This sequence comes from Salvelinus fontinalis, assembly GCF_029448725.1. Lineage (NCBI taxonomy): Eukaryota > Metazoa > Chordata > Actinopteri > Salmoniformes > Salmonidae > Salvelinus > Salvelinus fontinalis. The sequence goes on along the minus strand of NC_074704.1, from coordinate 11,500,134 downwards.
CGAGAGTCGTCAGTCAGCCATGAGCTGCCCTTCAGCCTGAAAAGGCTGGATACCCAGAACTGCCCATCAGTCCAGAGCTGTCTCTCTGTCCGGAGCTGCCTTTCAGTCCGGAGTTGCCCCTCTATCCTAATCTCCCTCTCTATCTTCATCTATCTCTATAGTCTTATCTATCCCTCTATCTTGATTTATCTCTCTGTCCTGGTGTTATCTTTATTTAATATATTATTAAGAGAATTGTGTGGGGGAAGAAAGAGGGTGGACATTCTTTGTGGGAGGAAGTTAGGATGGATTATGGTGGGGTGGGAACCGCGCCCGGAGCCTGAGCCACCACCGTGGTTAGATGCCCACCCAGACCCTCCCCTAGACTTTGTGCTGGTGCGTCCGGAGTTCGCACCTTGTGGGGGGGGTACTGTCACGTTCCTGACCTGTTTTCTGTTTAGTTTTGTGTGTTAGTTGGTCAGGACGTGAGTTTGGGTGGGCATTCTATGTTGTCTGTTTCTATGTTGGTTTAGGGTTGCCTGGTATGGCTCTCAATTGGAGGCAGGTGTTTGGCGTTCCTCTAATTGAGAGTCATATTTAGGTAGGCGGTTCACAGTGTTTGTTTGTGGGTGGTTGTCTCCTGTGTCCGTGTCAATGTTTGCACCATACGGGACTGTATACGGTTTGTTCATTTCATGTAGTCTGTTCCTGTTAATTTCGTTCTTCACGTTGTATGTAAGTTCGTCGTTCAGGACTGTCTACTTTCGTTTTGTTATTTTGTATCATTTTCAAGTATAGTTCGTTTTGTCTTATTAAATAAATTCATCATGTCATTTCAACGCGCTGCACCTTGGTTCAATCCCTGCTCCTCCTCTTCTGATGAAGAGGAGGAGGATTATCGTTACAACTGTAGACGTACAAAATTCACAAAGTTTATTTGACCACTGACAATCCTGTAAAACCTTAGCTAACATCTATATCAACTAAAAGTTGAAATTCTATACTATTTAATTGTCTATTTTCTTTCGTTTTTTGATGGCATGCGTTTGAAGTGTATGTAGTTGAATGCATTGTATGATATGTGACAGCCTGATGGTCATTGGGGGCAAACTTGTCTTTCTATGTAAACTGAATTTAACTGCACATGAAATAATAATCACCCTAACCCTACCCATAACCCCCCACTGCTGTCCTTCTCCTAGCAGACCTATCAAGCAAACGTAAGTTCCTTTATATGTATCTAATATGGTTATGCTGTCACTTGTCACTGCACTCATCAGTCATGATAATAGTTTTTTTTCTTGCCTCCTAAAATGAAAAATCCAAGGTTCCGTTTCACATTGTTAGGGTTGCGTCAATTCAATCTGGTATAAGGACAAGTATGACAATGAGTCACTAATTGTATGCTATGCATTTTTTATAAACTAAGTAATAAATGGCAAATGCAACTTTCGTATATACGGGTTCACTGCACCACCCCGCAGGGTGGAACAAGGAACTGACTTGTTCCTGACAAAGATATTATAATATACTCATGACAGAGATAGTTCCCGCTTCCGAGCCGGCCTGTCAGAGTAGAGACTGGGCGTGGTTTAGACTCACCCAGCCTATCGCCGGCGCTCAGGCTAGTCCTAGCCTCTTTGCGCTCTTTGGTGTCCCGGCGCTGTTGCTGTGTAGATTACACTCCCTCACCCCAGAGACTGAGGTCAGACAGCTCTGCAACATTGTCTGCGCTATTTGCACCTGTATACAAATGCATACTGTTCCCGCTCAAGGCTAACCACAGCTTTTCCAGCACACTTATCTGGGGCTAACTGTTACTTCCAGCACACACACACAGACACCCAGGCGCCCAGGCCAACAGTTGCTAATATTCAATCACATTGAGTATTCAATCACAATCACATATAGTATTGGGTTGTAGTGCATAATTCAGAACCTCACAACGCCCTCACAGGAGTTGGTCCTCAAGGCCACACCCCAGGCAGTAAGAGTGGCTGCTTCAGGAGGGCCCTGCTTCTGGTGCTCAGGGCCCTCCTGTGAGGACTAAGAAGTGGGAGGAAGTGGAGGCAGAGGCTCGAGCCCGCGTCGTCTCCGAGGGAGGTGACCCCGGTGCAGAGATGGTCGTCCTGAGCCGGTGCACGGTTCAGTTCGGCAAGTACCGGGGTCAGACCTTCAAGTGGATGATGGAGAACGACGTGGGCTGCATGGTGTACGTGGTAACAGTGCATCAGAAGGAGAGGGCAGCGTTTCCCAGCATCCCCTGATGGGCCAACAAGGATGCCTTGACTCGCTACTCGTGCGCCGATCTTTTAATATTCAGCATCTTAATTAACTCATCAATATGTTTTTAAAAATATGTTTAAAAAAAAGTAAACTTAACGTATTTACTGATACACCACCGTACTAGGGACGTACACTTCAATCATTAGAATAATTTTTGTGTACTCTAGAAAACAACATACTTAGTTTTCCATGTATTCAATAATAATTTAAGGTCAAAGGTTTTCTGCAAAATATTGAAAGCATAATGTAGTTCAGATAGAGTATGATCAGCAGGGCGGGCGATAGAGTACTCAACCGTATCGTTTGCATACAAGTGCAGGTAAAACATTATTATTATATATTTCTGACAAAACAATATTATTCATGTATAAAATAGTTGTTTATTAGACATTCTAACATAACATAACACAATATCTAGATACTAAAAAATGTATATGCAACATTTGAACAACAATTTCGACCCCCTCGGGTTATAATGTATATGACATGACGACACATTGGCTATTTTAGTATTCCTTTTTAATTACATGTTTATAATTCGAAAGTATATTTTTAGAGTGGAGGGAAATATTTTTTATGTTAAACTGTAGAGAACAAGAACCTTTGGTGAATCAATTAGTCACTGATGTTTTATATACAGTACCACACATATCCAGAAGGCTCGTTCTGACAATAAACAAGAAGTTTTAACGTTTCAAACGAGGATGTCAAGACAGGTCCGTACTGTAGTACTACGCTATTACACTGTTATGTACTACTAATGTTCTAGTATCTAGGATGTTAAGGAATATCTATAAGGGGGAACATGTACCAGATATAACACATTCCCCACTGCATCGAAGGATGCTGACACTGACATTGTATTATGTGAAAGTAGCATAAGTATGTGTAAAGAGTTTACAATTTTGTTTAAAAGTTCAGAATATGTCTCTAGGTAATATTGAGATGGGTACATATATTATGTATTTCCACGTCTTACACATTTTTAATAACACTTGTGAGTTGTAGACATATTTTGATTTAGTTCAGCGTTGAGTCGTTTTGTTTTACATGTAATCTAAGATCTTCACAACCTAATACATATACAACTTTTTTCATTTTTTTCATGGCTATATAAACCCAACTCTAGGTTTCATTTTCATTATAATAATGATTTACAAATGAAAAAGTCAATAGTTAATTGCATATTATGTCATTGTTGATTAGATTCTTTTTCATTATTTAGCCAATTTTCTCAACTGTGACCCCCTTGCTTTTATGGTTTATAGGTATCCTCTGCTAGTCCTAAATCCAGACAAAGTCCAAACATGTGATTGTTATAAAGGGTCTACGTTGAGGGGGAACAAACATATGTGTTCCTGGAAGGGTGAGCTTTCAGGAATGGGGTCACGATAAATATGCTAGAAGCGATAGAAACAAGGATGTATTTCCCAGGAACTAATAGTGTATATCATTGGTATTTCACGGTATCATGGTTCAATGATACGTGGTCCATTCTGCGGACTGAGAATAAAAATACTTTGCAGAACACAAACATTTAGATTGTATACATTGTTGCTTTGTCAATATTGACACAATGTTTTTCATGCCAATAAAGCAGCTTCAATTTGAAAAAAAAATTAATCTGAGAAAAGACAGAGAGAAAGGAGAGAGAGAGAAAAGAACGAAAAGAGAGTCTGTCGTTCATTTCCCGCCTCCCCCAAAATCCACGGAGAAGTTCTTTGCAGTTAGTTCTCCATCATTCCGAGTACTTGTGAGAAAGATAGTTGTAAAGGTAACGTTAGCTATATTTCATCGCGGATTTCGGAACACAGTTGTGTATTTCGGTGAATTAAGGTGAGTTTCAGTCGTTGATTTAGTTGTCATCACGTATTTCAGGAAACATTTGGATGAATTAATGTGAGTTTCAGTCGTGGTCGTAAAGGCAACGTTAGCTATATTTCATGGCGGATTTCAGAACACAGTTGTGTATTTAGGTGAATTAATGTGAGTTTCAGTCAATTTTCTTGAAAACGAGTCCTGTCGTTAGCTAAAAATGTGTAATAAAGGGCGGTAATAATTGATAGTTAGCTGGCTAACTAGTTAACGTTATATATTTAGCCAATGTAGTTAACGTGCAGTGTTAACTTAGTGTACTACAATGCATACTTGCCAGCTAGCCAACGTTATATGTAGAATAAAATGGACATTTAACGCTGTATGGGCCAGCTAGCTAACGTTATATGTAGAATGAAATGGACATTTAACGCTGTATGGGCCAGCTAGCTAACGTTATATGTAGAATGAAATGGACATTTAACGCTGTATGGGCCAGCTAGCTAACGTTATATGTAGAATGAAATGGACATTTAACGCTGTATGGGCCAGCTGGCTAACTTTATATGTAGAATGAAATGGTCATTTAACGCTGTATGGGCTCTACTGTAAGCAGGGTAACTATGTGGTCCACTGTGTATTGCTGTCAACAAATAACAACATGTGTGTATGTGTGTGAATAACCTCTCTTAATGAAAGGAAGAATGGATTACGTTCACACCCCTGCTTTCCGCTTGGAGCCCTCTGGTGCCCTCACCCTGAGGGCATCTGAAGAGGCTGCCAGGGTTGCCAGGACCATCCAGGAGGAAGAGTGTACAGGTGTAGTCCGGGTGCTGAAGCCACGACAAGTGAAGGAGAAGGCAAAGGCTTGTGTGGTAGCCAGAGGGGGTGACCCGGATGATAGCCGACTGGTGGACAGTGAGAGTGCCATCCAGTTCGGCAAATACCGGGGTCAAACCTTCAAGTGGCTGCTAAGCCACGATGTCGGCTATGCCGTCATGGTCTTGGCTTCTCACCAGCAAGAGAGGGAGATGGGGGACACAAACACGTCTTCTGAAATGGCCAACAAGGACCGGTTTGACTGGTACTCTTTTCCTTAAATAGTTGTAATTTTATAAGAATGAAATCAGTCAGAATCACAATACAATTTATAACATTTTCCCAACCATCCGGACAGGTATACCAACCTGTTTCCTGAGGTCCAGAAGGCAGTGGAGGAACGCAGGGTACGGGACGGGACCTTGCCCCCCCGACCTGACCAGGAGGACACAGCAACAGCTGTAGCGCCTCCTAATCCATGTAAATATATATTCTGTAGTCATCTAAGTCAATCAAACAGTAAATCAAACAGTGAAGTAATTGACAATATAACTGTGTCATTATGTTTGTCTGTGTTTCTTAGCTGCCGAGCCATCAGATCAGGAGTTGCTGTCTATCTGCGTGGGTTTTGACCAAGGTACTCTATGTTATGGCACGTTATTGTTTATTTCTGTTGAGAAGAATATACATATGAAATGACTTTTCCCCTAATAACTATCTGTTGTTGTTAGCATTAACAGGATACACTTTAAAGTGGTAAGGTAAGTGGTCAAATTGTTAAAACACCTCCTAGCTGGGCTTAGAATTCACTAGAATTTCTCATTTTTGCATCCATTTTGCTTGCCATAGAAAAATCCTTCCTCATCTTTTTGTGGAATGAATTGTTTACTGTAGCTTGTCTTGTCACCATTCCAACCTGTATTTCAGTCTGCATCACTTTGATTGGCCTATTCTTTGCTTGTACATGTCTACCCACTATACATCTGTCGTTTGTAGCTTTTAAATGTAGATTGTGTTTAACCTAGATTCCTAACCTCTACCACTGATAACACTGATCAAAACTAAACCAAAGTGCATTGGCTGTCAACAGGCTGTTAACATGTTTTGAAGCTGAAGCTCTATTCTAAATGAATTATTTCACTTATTTCTCTGAAATATTTTGTGAGACTAACTCCTGTGCTCCTGTAGCAGTTCCTACTGCTCCCACTGCCACCGCATCCCCTGCTGTGCTAGCTCCTACTGCTCCCACTCCCACTGCGCCCCCTGCTGTGCTAGCACCTACTGCCCCTCCTCAGCTCTGGTCAGCCTCCCAGCCAACAGCTGGACCACTACAGCCTGCTGCTGACGCTCAGGTAAACGTCTCACCTCAACTATGACTTGGCTATTTCATTTCACTTTTGGTTGTGTGGGGATGGAAAATAAATGTATTGATTCTCTGCTCTGTTGCAGGTGCTTCTCCCTGAGGGATGGAAGCAGACCCTCCCAAAGGAGCAGCAAGAGTGGGTCAGTCAGGCCATTTTCATCAGGAACAAGCAGCTCAAATGTGTCCTGAAAAGCCAGCTTGAGCTGTGGTACTTCCCTCCTCTGCCTCCTAACATCAGCCATCAGCCTCCAGCTTCTCCCTCCGCCTACTTCCTCCGGCCATTCTGCCTCTGGATGCCCTACCGCCTGTGGGCCTTTAAGTTTGTGTGCACCCAGCCACGGTGCAAGCGTCAAAAGCTCACAGGCTGTGGGGTGTACAAGACAGTCCGGAGGGTGCTTGACATGGACGGCTGGTATTATATGGGGACAGAGTACCTGGAGTGCCGCCTCTGTAAGAAGAAGCTAGCAGGATGGTCGCTGGATATCTTGGACCAGCTGGACGCAAGTCATCGCTCCATTTTCCCAGCCATCTTGACTTACAGGTTAGTAATTCACACCTCTGAAAATCAAAGCTCTTGTTCACTTTGAGGAAAAACAGAAAAAAGCATCATGGTGAGAAAAAGAGGCGGTCAGTAGGTTCTTGTCAACACTGAGGTTTTGATTTTTCAAAGCCCCATTGACATGTTAATTTGCTCTTTGCCCAGTTAAAATGTTAATGAGCTCTTTGATCTGATTTTCTGACCTTTGATCTCTTATCAGGAACTGCCCAAACAAAGCAAAGTGTTTCAAAGTCACCCTTTCCCAAGCCCCTCCTTCCCTTATCAAAGTGTTTCTAGAACCCCCCTCCACACACTCCTCACCCTCTTCTCCTCCTTTCCCCCCCAATTGTCTCTGTGTATTAGGCTGTCCTGTGACCTGAAGGTGGTCAGGCTGATGAGAGAGAGGACACTGGGGAACAGTGCGACCAGGCTGTACAACCAGCTGAGGGAGCAGCACAGCCTGACCTGGATGAGTCGGACCCTGTACTACCTGTCCGTCTGTGACCACTTTGTAGTCCCAGGTGCCGCACCACTGAGGGTAACACCTCCTCCTCCCTTTTTGGATGTTCCCTCAGCCCAGTGGCTCCTGACTGTCCACGGCTACGACGTTCTGTTCCAGCTGGAGGACTTCAAGGCCAGAGTCACCTCCATCTTTGGGTCCATCCTGAAGATGGATTCAACCAAGAAGGTGATTCAATATGTTTTGACCAGAAATAATACTAGTTAGTTAGAGACAATCAAATGAATAATCATTTATTATGACTTATTTTATGAATAAATGTATTGTGAAACTTTGTGTCCACTCACTGACATGACTGTGTGTTTGTCTGTCTTGTCTGTCTGTGTTTGTTTGTTTGACTCCCCTCAGGTGACCAAGAAACTAGCTGGGGCAGCACACGGGACAGCAGCGTGGGCCACAAATGTGGGCAATGAGTACGGCCAGGTGCTCATTACGGTCCTCACTGACAGCGAAGGAGAGGGCCTGCTCGACATGGCAGCTGGCCTCCAGCAGCGCTACAGTAGAGCTGGAGTGGCACCTCCCAAGCTGCTCTATGTCACCCGGGACTGCTGCGCCCTGATGGGAAAGGGGAAGACGGCAGCCATTTTCAGCCAGTGGGATGAACTCATCGTCCGGCTGGATGTGTGGCACCTCATCCGTCGCTTTGCTGGGGGAGTGACAACAGAGAGCCATCCTCTGTATGCTCTCTTTTTGCGGCGGCTCTCCTCCTGCATGTTGGTGTGGTGTGCAGAGGATGTGGAGCGCCTGCTGGAGGCCAAGCGAGGTGAGCTCAAGGAGAGCCACATCACGGGGCTCAGTGACGCACAGGTGATGAAGAGGATCAGCCTGAAGGAGATGGCTCGGCACTGTCGTCGCCGCACGCGCGGGGCGGAGGAGACCGAGCGTCTCATCGGGGAGCTCCTGGAGACCTTCATCGATGCCACAGACACCCTGGGCGTCCGGCTCCTGGACCGTGACCGAATGCAGGCCATCTGGCAGACCCAGAGACGACACCTGGTCTGTATTCAGGACCCCCCTGGTGTCAGCATCTACACCAAGGGCAAGGACGTGACCAAGGGAGGGGTCATCCTGCCAGTGTTGCGTTGCGCCCGTGAGTATGGCACCCCATTCCCTACACTACTTTTGACCAGACCCCTTAGTAGGGGTCCAATGCTAATCTTCCCTGTATCGTTCCAATTTGAGTATACTACCCTACACTACACTACACTACACTACCACTAACACTACCCTACCCTACACTACACTACACTACACTACACTACCCTACACTACACTATCCTACACTACACTACCCTACACTACACTACACTACACTACACTACCCTACACTACCCTACACTACCCTACACTACCCTACTCTCCTCCAATCAGAGCTTCAGCTTGTTCCAAATTGGAGAAAGAGCGCAAAAAACAACCAATGAAGAGCCTAACTTGTTCCAAAAGTTTTTCAGCCAATCATGTTCCTCTGAAATTTTCCTAACGTCACTTCCTCAAAATCTTTTTCTAGGCAGCCATTGATTGAGCATACACACAGTTAGTATCTGAGGTAATTTTGCCTAATTTGCAAAGAATTTAACATCAACGACTATAAATGTGATGAAATATGACAATAACACGTCAAGCCAACCGAATTGTTTAACTACAGGGGCTACCCAAACGGTTTAATTTAACAATGTCTGTAGATCGCTAGCTACTGTAGCTATAGTAATAGTGTGCAGCATGCTGTTAGCATTGGCTCTAAAATATTTTTCTGACAGAAATTGATGATACCCGGTGAATATATGAGGGAAGTGTGCTTAGCTTGCAAAGAAATGAAAATAATCAACGAGTAGCACTCCAGTCAACCGAATTGTTTGACTACAGGGGCTACCCAAGCTGTGTAATTTAACAACGTGTTTATATCGCTAACTACTTTAAACTAGGTTTACAAAATCTCAAAAGTTTATTTGACCGCTGACAACCCTATAAAACCTTAGCTAAAATTTCTATCATCTCAAAGTTGGAATTGTATACTACTTAAATGTCTATTTTCCTTCGTTTTTTGATGGTATGCATTTGAAGTGTATGTAGTTGGATGCATTGTATGATATGTGACAACCTGGGGCAAACGTGTCTTTCTATGAATTTAACTAAACTGAATTTAACTGCATATAAGTTATTAACCCTGACCCGGCACCCCCCACCACACTGCTGAACCTAGCAGACCTATCAAGCAAACGTGAGTTCCTTTATATGTACCTAATATGGTTATGCTGTCGCTTGTCGCTGCACTCCTCACTCATGATAATAGTTTGTTTCTTGCCAATAAGATGGAAATTCCTAGGTTCCGGTTCACACCCTCGCAGGAGATGGTCCTCAGGGCCACACCCCAGGCAGTTAAAGTGGCCGCTGATGGCCCCCCTGCCTCGGGTGCTCAGGGCCCTCCTGTGAGGGCTAAGAAGTGGGAGGAAGTGGAGGCAGAGGCTCGAGCCCGCGTCGTCTCCGAGGGAGGTGACCCCGGTGCAGAGATGGTCATCCTGAGCCGGTGCACGGTTCAGTTCGGCAAGTACCGGGGTCAGACCTTCAAGTGGATGATGGAGAACGACGTGGGCTACATGGTGCACCTGGTAACGGTGCATCAGAAGGAGAGAGAGCGAGAGTGCAGCGTTTCCCAGCATCCCCTGATGGGCCAACAAGGACGCCTTGACTCGCTACTTGTGCGCCTATCCGGCCTTCGCTGAGATGGTCAGGTTCAACCGGGCGCACGAGGAAGCTAAAGTCCTGTCCTCCCAGTCAGGTGAGTTTGTTTAATTCTCCTCATTGTATGTAAGATGTAACTCTTTTGCTCTGACAGTTAATTGGTTCCCGTGCTGATTTCAGGCCAGGAGGGCAAGGCCCTTGTTGGCATCGGGAAGTACAAGTGGGACACGCTGCAGGACCTGTATGAGGCTACGGGTGCAGACAGGATAAGGTAATGGGTGCACGTGTTTTTTGTGTTTTCTATGTTCATGTCAGTGTGTTTTATGCAACATTTTACATCTGAAATGTTCCCTCTACTGTATCTCACAGATATGTCAGGAGCATGAGGACGCAGACACCCCGTTATCCTGGGAGTGCGATGGCTGCCTTGATTGACTACATTCAGCGCAGAGACCAGGAGGGGGTAGCTGCTGTGGCCAGGCCCGCAGCAGCCAGCACCACCCCCACCAGTAACACCCGGCCCAAGAGTGCGGCTACGTAAGTGTTACATATCATCTTAAAGGAAAATATAATTCCACTTGTTCCACACAGTTGGAAATGATGACATATATGCTATGTTTTGTTTTCAAAGGCCTCTTGGTCCTGTGATCTCTGCGTTCCTGTCAAGGCGCTCTCTCACCCCAAGTGAAATGCAGGCGAAGATGAAGAAGCTAATGGCTTCTCAGCCTGCAGTTCAATGTGAGTGTCTAGTTACACATGTAAGATAATATGAACTTTTTGGATAAGCTGTGTAGCTCATAATCCTTTCTCTCTCCACGTGATATAGGGGTGTCTTTCCCTCGACCAGCACTGCCACCAACAGATCTATCGGACTCAGAGCTGGTCAAGGCAGCTGCTGACATAGACACACGTATGTTTTTACGTCACTATTAATTGACAAAGGACATTTGATAAGTATTCAGTTAAAGTTTGCTGACATATTAAAGTGTGTTCAATGTTTCCTATCATCAGCCCAAGGAAATGTATTGGTAAGAGTCATCTGTGTTTAGAGGAGAGTCACTGCATGTATGAACTATTAAATATCGTATCTTTCCACTGTAGCTGTCATCCTGTATGACACTGCAGTGAGAGAGTGAGAGTCTCCCTGATGAGTGGATTCTCCGTCAACTCATTCCTGCTTGCTGTATTATGGCTGGTCAAGTTGACTATTCACGGTAGGCCAAAACTACCCTCAGGCCACCGGGAAATGTCCCGGTGCTCCCGACAGCGTTGACCTACTATTAGCCGTTCTTATATGATATCAGACGCTGTTTCGCTCCGATGCTTTATCTGAGATTTATTTGTCTCTGTTGGCGTGCATCTAGGTCAAATAAATCATCTATATTTAAATATTTTATTTGGACGGTCAAGGAGGTACGGTAGGGTGGGCCACGCCCCCTAAAGCCACCATAACACCGGTCCTGTAATCATACTTTATATAATCTTAGACCCTGAGCCTAGCTACACCTGCCACAACCTTTGACCATAGTTTGACCTCTAATCTCCCAAACCTCTGACCTCTAACAGCTGACCTCTAACCTGTGTTCTGGTTGCTGTCCAGGTTATCAGCTAGTTGTTCCAGTAGTTGTCTCCTGGCTGCGTTACGCCGGTGCTTCTTCCCCTCGTAGTGCTGCTGGGCCATCGCTGGGTTGTTGAACCATGCCCCACACAGGAAGCACGACCTACACGCTGTGTTGCCATTGGTCACTAGCCAGGTAATGGGAGGAGGAAGAGAGAGAGGAGAGAGAGAATGAGAGAGAGGTGTGTGCGTGTGTGTGTGTGTGTGTGTGTGTGTGTGTGTGTGTGTGTGTGTGTGTGTGTGTGTGTGTGTGTGTGTGTGTGTGTGTGTGTGTGTGTGTGTGTGACTAACCTCGTAGTGTGCCACGCGTTGAGACTCTGAGATGAGTTGAGCATTGCAGATTTTACAGTAGCTCTCTGTGAAGAGACCACCATCACACACACCTGTTACCCACTTAATCTGTACACACACACACACCGAGAAAGAGACAGACAGACAGACATAAAAAGGAGAGGAGAAAGGAGAGTGAGAGGAGAGGATAGATAACTATTTAATTCCCTTCAACCTCTCTCCTCTAGTCTGAGTTGTATCCCCTCTTCCCTCTAGTCTGAGATGTATCCCCTCTTCACTCTAGTCTGAGTTGTATCCCCTCTTCCCTCTAGTCTGAGTTGTATCCCCTCTTCCCTCTAGTCTGAGATGTATCCCCTCTTCCCTCTAGTCTGAGTTGTATCCCCTCTTCCCTCTAGTCTGAGTTGTATCCCCTCTTCCCTCTAGTCTGAGTTGTATCCCCTCTTCCCTCTAGTCTGAGTTGTATCCCCTCTACCCTCTAGTCTGAGTTGTATCCCCTCTTCCCTCTAGTCTGAGTTGTATCCCCTCTTCCCTCTAGTCTGAGTTGTATCCCCTCTTCCCTCTAGTCTGAGATGTATCCCCTCTTCCCTCTAGTCTGAGTTGTATCCCCTCTTCCCTCTAGTCTGAGTTGTATCCCCTCTACCCTCTAGTCTGAGATGTATCCCCTCTTCCCTCTAGTCTGAGTTGTATCCCCTCTTCCCTCTAGTCTGAGTTGTATCCCCTCTTCCCTCTAGTCTGAGTTGTATCCCCTCTTCCCTCTAGTCTGAGTTGTATCCCCTCTTCCCTCTAGTCTGAGTTGTATCCCCTCTTCCCTCTAGTCTGAGTTGTATCCCCTCTTCCCTCTAGTCTGAGATGTATCCCCTCTTCCCTCTAGTCTGAGTTGTATCCCCTCTTCCCTCTAGTCTGAGTTGTATCCCCTCTTCCCTCTAGTCTGAGTTGTATCCCCTCTTCCCTCTAGTCTGAGATGTATCCCCTCTTCCCTCTAGTCTGAGATGTATCCCCTCTTCCCTCTAGTCTGAGTTGTATCCCCTCTTCCCTCTAGTCTGAGATGTATCCCCTCTTCCCTCTAGTCTGAGTTGTATCCCCTCTTCACTCTAGTCTGAGTTGTATCCCCTCTTCCCTCTAGTCTGAGTTGTATCCCCTCTTCCCTCTAGTCTGAGATGTATCCCCTCTTCACTCTAGTCTGAGTTGTATCCCCTCTTCCCTCTAGTCTGAGTTGTATCACCTCTTCCCTCTAGTCTGAGTTGTATCCCCTCTTCACTCTAGTCTGAGTTGTATCCCCTCTTCCCTCTAGTCTGAGTTGTATCCCCTCTTCCCTCTAGTCTGAGTTGTATCCCCTCTTCCCTCTAGTCTGAGTTGTATCACCTCTTCCCTCTAGTCTGAGTTGTATCCCCTCTTCACTCTAGTCTGAGTTGTATCCCCTCTTCCCTCTAGTCTGAGTTGTATCCCCTCTTCCCTCTAGTCTGAGTTGTATCCCCTCTTCACTCTAGTCTGAGTTGTATCCCCTCTTCCCTCTAGTCTGAGTTGTATCCCCTCTTCCCTCTAGTCTGAGTTGTATCCCCTCTTCCCTCTAGTCTGAGTTGTATCGCCTCTTCCCTCTAGTCTGAGATGTATCCCCTCTTCACTCTAGTCTGAGTTGTATCCCCTCTTCCCTCTAGTCTGAGTTGTATCGCCTCTTCCCTCTAGTCTGAGATGTATCCCCTCTTCCCTCTAGTCTGAGTTGTATCCCCTCTTCCCTCTAGTCTGAGATGTATCCCCTCTTCCCTCTAGTCTGAGTTGTATCGCCTCTTCACTCTAGTCTGAGATGTATCCCCTCTTCACTCTAGTCTGAGTTGTATCCCCTCTTCACTCTAGTCTGAGTTGTATCCCCTCTTCCCTCTAGTCTGAGATGTATCCCCTCTTCCCTCTAGTCTGAGTTGTATCCCCTCTTCACTCTAGTCTGAGTTGTATCCCCTCTTCCCTCTAGTCTGAGTTGTATCCCCTCTTCCCTCTAGTCTGAGTTGTATCGCCTCTTCACTCTAGTCTGAGTTGTATCCCCTCTTCACTCTAGTCTGAGTTGTATCCCCTCTTCCCTCTAGTCTGAGTTGTATCCCCTCTACCCTCTAGTCTGAGTTGTATCGCCTCTTCACTCTAGTCTGAGTTGTATCCCCTCTTCCCTCTAGTCTGAGTTGTATCCCCTCTTCCCTCTAGTCTGAGATGTATCCCCTCTTCCCTCTAGTCTGAGTTGTATCCCCTCTTCCCTCTAGTCTGAGATGTATCCCCTCTTCCCTCTAGTCTGAGATGTATCCCCTCTTCACTCTAGTCTGAGTTGTATCCCCTCTTCCCTCTAGTCTGAGATGTATCCCCTCTTCACTCTAGTCTGAGTTGTATCCCCTCTTCCCTCTAGTCTGAGTTGTATCCCCTCTTCCCTCTAGTCTGAGTTGTATCCCCTCTTCCCTCTAGTCTGAGTTGTATCCCCTCTTCCCTCTAGTCTGAGATGTATCCCCTCTTCCCTCTAGTCTGAGATGTATCCCCTCTTCCCTCTAGTCTGAGTTGTATCCCCTCTTCACTCTAGTCTGAGATGTATCCCCTCTTCACTCTAGTCTGAGATGTATCCCCTCTTCCCTCTAGTCTGAGATGTATCCCCTCTTCCCTCTAGTCTGAGATGTATCCCCTCTTCCCTCTAGTCTGAGATGTATCCCCTCTTCACTCTAGTCTGAGATGTATCCCCTCTTCCCTCTAGTCTGAGTTGTATCCCCTCTTCCCTCTAGTCTGAGATGTATCCCCTCTTCCCTCTAGTCTGAGTTGTATCCCCTCTTCCCTCTAGTCTGAGTTGTATCCCCTCTTCCCTCTAGTCTGAGATGTATCCCCTCTACCCTCTAGTCTGAGATGTATCCCCTCTTCCCTCTAGTCTGAGTTGTATCCCCTCTTCCCTCTAGTCTGAGTTGTATCCCCTCTTCCCTCTAGTCTGAGATGTATCCCCTCTTCCCTCTAGTCTGAGATGTATCCCCTCTTCCCTCTAGTCTGAGTTGTATCCCCTCTACCCTCTAGTCTGAGTTGTATCCCCTCTTCCCTCTAGTCTGAGTTGTATCCCCTCTTCCCTCTAGTCTGAGTTGTATCCCCTCTTCCCTCTAGTCTGAGTTGTATCCCCTCTTCCCTCTAGTCTGAGATGTATCCCCTCTTCCCTCTAGTCTGAGTTGTATCCCCTCTACCCTCTAGTCTGAGTTGTATCCCCTCTTCCCTCTAGTCTGAGTTGTATCCCCTCTTCCCTCTAGTCTGAGATGTATCCCCTCTTCCCTCTAGTCTGAGTTGTATCCCCTCTTCCCTCTAGTCTGAGTTGTATCCCCTCTTCCCTCTAGTCTGAGATGTATCCCCTCTTCCCTCTAGTCTGAGTTGTATCCCCTCTACCCTCTAGTCTGAGTTGTATCCCCTCTTCCCTCTAGTCTGAGTTGTATCCCCTCTTCACTCTAGTCTGAGTTGTATCCCCTCTTCCCTCTAGTCTGAGTTGTATCCCCTCTTCCCTCTAGTCTGAGTTGTATCCCCTCTTCCCTCTAGTCTGAGATGTATCCCCTCTTCCCTCTAGTCTGAGATGTATCCCCTCTTCCCTCTAGTCTGAGTTGTATCCCCTCTTCCCTCTAGTCTGAGATGTATCCCCTCTTCCCTCTAGTCTGAGTTGTATCCCCTCTTCCCTCTAGTCTGAGATGTATCCCCTCTTCCCTCTAGTCTGAGATGTATCCCCTCTTCACTCTAGTCTGAGTTGTATCCCCTCTTCCCTCTAGTCTGAGATGTATCCCCTCTTCCCTCTAGTCTGAGTTGTATCCCCTCTTCACTCTAGTCTGAGTTGTATCCCCTCTTCCCTCTAGTCTGAGATGTATCCCCTCTTCCCTCTAGTCTGAGATGTATCCCCTCTTCACTCTAGTCTGAGTTGTATCCCCTCTTCCCTCTAGTCTGAGTTGTATCCCCTCTTCCCTCTAGTCTGAGTTGTATCCCCTCTACCCTCTAGTCTGAGTTGTATCCCCTCTTCCCTCTAGTCTGAGATGTATCCCCTCTACCCTCTAGTCTGAGATGTATCCCCTCTTCCCTCTAGTCTGAGTTGTATCCCCTCTTCCCTCTAGTCTGAGTTGTATCCCCTCTTCCCTCTAGTCTGAGTTGTATCCCCTCTTCCCTCTAGTCTGAGTTGTATCCCCTCTTCCCTCTAGTCTGAGTTGTATCCCCTCTTCCCTCTAGTCTGAGTTGTATCCCCTCTTCCCTCTAGTCTGAGTTGTATCCCCTCTTCCCTCTAGTCTGAGTTGTATCCCCTCTTCCCTCTAGTCTGAGTTGTATCCCCTCTACCCTCTAGTCTGAGTTGTATCCCCTCTACCCTCTAGTCTGAGTTGTATCCCCTCTACCCTCTAGTCTGTTGTATCCCCTCTTCCCTCTAGTCTGAGTTGTATCCCCTCTTCCCTCTAGTCTGAGTTGTATCCCCTCTTCCCTCTAGTCTGAGTTGTATCCCCTCTTCCCTCTAGTCTGAGATGTATCCCCTCTTCCCTCTAGTCTGAGTTGTATCCCCTCTTCCCTCTAGTCTGAGTTGTATCCCCTCTTCCCTCTAGTCTGAGTTGTATCCCCTCTTCCCTCTAGTCTGAGATGTATCCCCTCTACCCTCTAGTCTGAGATGTATCCCCTCTTCACTCTAGTCTGAGATGTATCCCC